>NW_007246684.1:44722-50295 GCF_000164805.1 Carlito syrichta | reverse complement strand
ATAGACTCTAGTTCCATCCAGGTTGCTGCAAAATTCATGATTTTGTTCTTTTTTATGGCTGCGTAGTATTCCATTGAGAATACTCAATTTAAAAAATTTGAAGTCATTTTCCCAATTTAATGAACACAAAAACCTGGTTTCTACTGATGATAACTTTCCTCAAAGCATCTTTCACATCCTTGTTCCTGAGACTGTAGATCAGAGGGTTCAACATGGGAATGATCGCCGTGTAAAAGACAGAAGTCATCTTATCTGTGACAAGAGAATGACTTAAGCTTGGTTGTAAGTACATAAAGATGAGTGTTCCATAGACTATAGTGACCGCCAGCATGTGGGAGCTACACGTAGAGAAGACTTTCTGACTTTCCTCAACTGACCGCATCCTCAAGATGGCAGAAGTAATGAACATGTAGGAGACAAAGACAATCAGAAGGGAGGAAATGAAAGTGACACCAGCACAGGCCAAAATCCATAGCTGTTTGGAGTGAGTGTCTGAGCAAGTTAGCTTAAGGAGAGGCATGTCATCACAATAGAAATGATTGACAATATTGGAGTGACAATAGGAGAGGCGGAAAGTCAGGATGGTGTGAAACATCAGGAAGCTAAAGCTATAGGGAATAGCTGCAAGCTGAATGCAGATTCCCTGAGACATTCTGATCATATAAAACAGAGGGTTACAAATGGTCACGTATCAATCATAGGACATGGAAGCCAGTAGCAGGCACTCTGATACCATGAAGGTGAGAAAGCAGCACATGTAATGAGTGAAATAACATTTTGTTTGTACAAGAAATTCCCAAGCATTTTGGGCATAATGACAGAAGAGTAACAGAAATCAACAAAAGCCAGGTTGCTGAGGAACCTGTATGTTGAGTCTTGCATCTGTTCTAATGATGAGAATCAAACCCAGGTTGCCAACTACTGTGAAAAGGTAGATGGATAAGAGTACTGCAAAGAGGGTCATCTTCAACTCCAGAAGATCCGTGAGGCCCAAGAGAATAAACTCTGTCACCTGGGTGCAATTTGTCTGAGCCATATGTCTTTACAGCTTCTGAGTGAGGAAATAGAAAAAAGACTAAGTCCAAGTAGTATTTTAATACTATAAATTGCATATGTGGTGATTTTACATTTAATATATTATAAACAGTTTTAATTAAATAATATTATGCATTTATTTATTTATTTATTTATTTATTTATTTTAGAGTGATTGTTAGCACACCGGAATTTTGAAAACGTGGTGAGAGCAGAAAACGTATTTTGTCAGATAGGCAATTGTTTTTCCCAAAACACGTTTTGTATATGAAAATGGGAGCCATACAGCAATCCACAATGCCTTCATTTCTCTTCAAAGGTGTTGTGTATTAAGACGCTTACTTCCAAATGTTTTCTTTTTAAACAAATGTTGACATTAATAGCATAAAATAAAACAAATATTTTATAATTACGTCACACAAATAAATTTGTCATTGTACCTGTGCACACACAACTGCACATTGTCCCAACACTGGCAGAAATGTTGCTCTGCATTTTCTATTTACATTAGTAATTTATCACTTATGGATCATAAGAGGTTGCAATATTTTCTTAATGGCATGTTAATAATGCAAATGTTCAACATATAGATGACTATATGAAAGACTACAATGAGGTGTTTATTTACTTAATTTTTATCTCACTAAACCTTGTTGTGAAAATCTTATAATTATGCCTCTTTTATAGATGAGAAAGAAGAGAATAAAACATCTGAAACAAAGTCAGAAGTTGGTTTGCGTATAGTAGGATTTAAACTCCATAAAAATGTGTTTTTTAACTCAGGAATCCATACCTCATCAGTATAGTCTCAATTATTTATTATTTATTATGTTGATAGATATGTGAATTTCAGATTTATCTTTATATAACACTATGCAAACAATTTTATCTCTAAAGCATGAACTTATATAAACAGAGAAACAAATCCTCACATAAATCTTATATTATAAATTAAAGTAAAATTGGTATTTGCTTTCCAAGTGATTTGGAAATTACATTTCTTTACAAATCAATGTATAAGTCTCTTTCAATGCTTTTACTTTTTATTAAAGAAACATTTAAATTATATTTTGTACATATTTTGTTTTCCTACTGTATTTGAAACTAGATATCTTTCTATGCCTTTTCTGTTTCATTTTGACTAATTTCCATAATTTAATTATTGAATATCTGAATAATATCAAATATCACCTATCTCTCCTACTCTTTTTTCTTCTTTCTTGTTGTCTCTGTCTCCCACCTCTATATCTGAAAATTAAAAATAGATCTTTCTTAGAAAACCCAAAAATTACACACACTGAAAATTACTCAGCAAATAAATATATAAATAATATAAGAGGTTTCTTCACAGTTCTTCAGAATTTACTAATAGTTCTTATAAACTTACTATAGCTCAATTCATCCAAACATATTTTAAATTTATTTTTGTTTTGTTTTAATAAACATGTTTACTGAGAAAACATTATGTATGAATAACTTTCAAGCAATACTTATTCACCTTAGTATTAGCTTAAATAAATTATATTTACTATATGCATCATAAGCATAATATATGTTATACAAAAATACATTTATCCCAAAACTCTAATAAAGATAGTATTCTAATGTCGAATTAGAGTAACATGGTAGTTAAGGAAAATAAGGACTTAGGAAACTATAAATGTCATGCCTAATTTGCATAGTAAAAATGACAAGTCAATTTTGAGCTAAAGTAGAAAAAAGAAAAGAGATAAAATAAAAATAGGATTTTTATCTATCAGGGAGTTCAGACAAAGATCTTACTCTAGAATAAAAGTTTTAGACCCAAGAATGTTGGATGAAAAATTCCAGGAATAAATACTTGTTACAAGACGGCAGGGAACTAATACACATGCCATGAATAACTCTTTTATCTGCAACATATTTGTTTTATAAGTTCTGATGTTTTCTATTGTAATCTGTTGTTTTATTTAATCCAACAATGCTGCTCAGAATCATAAAAATTAAATTCATTTTCTTCTAGTACTTACAAGTACAAGTTCCAAAACTACATACTCGTCCTCCACATGTCACACCATGTTCACTAACATGAATAGATAAACAACTCACCTATAAGCAGCTTCTAGCTATACTGCCCATTCTTATCTGTAACTAAGACTGTGAACATCCCATTCTTCACATTTTCCTTCATTATATCTCACTACTACTTTCTTAGGAGGATATTTTAATTCACTCATTTTCTCCTTTAATAATATATATTGTAAATTGTATTTGCTCTTAATTATGGCATATGACTGGTGTGTTGCCATCTGTAACCCTTTACTTTACGTCATTCTTATGCCTAGGAAACTCTGTATTCAAATGATTGCCAATACGTACATGTATGGATTCATGGTGGGACTTGCACACACAGTGGTGACATTCCACTTGTCATTTTGTGGCTCCAATATGGTCAACCACTTCTATTGTGATGATGTTCCTTTAGTTGCTCTGGCCTGTTCTGATACTAAAGTCAAAGAGTTGATATTTTTAATCATTTCTTGATTCAATACCCTTTACTCTCTAGTGATTGTGCTAATTTCTTATGTTTTTATCTTCTTTGCCATTCTGAGGATTCATTCTGCTGAAGGAAGACAGAAAGCATTTTCTACCTGTGCTTTCCACCTGACATCCATCACAATTTTTTATGTGACAATCATTTTTATGTACCTGCAGCCCAAGTCAAGTCATTCTCTGAACATAGATAAATTTACTTCAGTGTTTTATGTCACTATGACTCCCATGTTAAACCTATTGTTCTATGGCTTGAGAAATCATAAATCAGGTAAAAAAATGCACTGAAAAGAAAAAAAGTTGTGATTAGCCATAAAATAAAAAAAGCAAAAAACCTCAAAAAACTAAAACAAAAACCACTGAACAGTGATCAGAGGACTTTGAGTTGTGTCTTAAGTAGAGTCACAACCTGGCAAATGGAGCTAAATTCCTCACTTTAAGAGCTCTCAGTCATTCATGGCATGCCTCATCCACTATGCCATTCTTAGTAGTTTCCACATAAAAGATACTTGGTAAATCTTGAGCCATTGAATTGTGAAAGGAAAGAAAGAGTGAGTTGGAGAGAGACAGAGATCTCAATTTTCTTGAGTCACCAAATCTTCATCAATAATTGAACAAACAACATTATTGGGAAATAGTGACTTTATTTGAATTCTGTGATATTGATAAATTTGGGTTATAATGAAATAGTTCAGCATCTGGTATTTTTATATTTTAAATTTTCCTTCATAGATCATCTGAAAAACATTTCAAGGTTTAAGAGCACATATTTTATTGATTTTATATATTTGTAAAATTTTCTAGCACTCTACTTTCTCTGCATTCTACTGGGAAAGACAGCACTAGAAGAGTTACCTTGACATTGAGTATTTAGTGACATGAATTCTGTATTCATTTAGTTTACTAGAGTCATTTCATAGAATCATTTCACATCATTAAAATGTATGCTTGAGAATTGAACTCTTTAAACTATCTGGCTAACAATTTTAACTTTTCCAAAAAATAGTGGTTATTTCACGTTTTTGTACCTCACTTTTCTCATCTACAAATATCAGTGTAATTCCTATCTCTAGGACTGATTGTGAACATTAAATGAGATTATCAATATAAAGGGCATTGCACAGTTCCTAGCACATACTCAGTACTTCACAAATAGTGAGTTTTACATTTAATTATTACCATTGTTATAGTATCAATAATTTATTTTACTTATCTTAGGTGATACAGTAAAAACCTCTTTGGATGATTGATAACATGATATCTTCATTTTTTAACCAACAACTATATAAGTTCAGGAGTTATTTGAGATATTTTAAGCAATGAAATTGTCTTACATTTCTTTGTATGTGTGTTAATGAACATATTTAAAAATAGTTTAATAGGTTCTTTCATACCTGCTACTTAAAACAAGCATATTTTCTTTTAAAATGAAGACACTTTTGTTTAATTCAGCAAAGATTAAACTGATAAATTATAAAATTATTGAAATTTAAATTTTTCAAATAAAAATGGGCTGCTATTTACTAAATGCTTTCTTATGTCAAGTGCTGGGTGAATTAGTTTAAATTGATTGCTTCAGTTAATTTTCATAGTATCCAATTAATATGAGTATTTAAATAGCTTTTTTTAAATGAAAAGTTTATGTAATTTATAAACAAGCATATAACTGAAAACTGGAGTAACCAATATTTGAGTTGTGTGTAACCATAGGGTTTAATTTGTTAATGGTGATTTTATATCTCCAACTACAGGTATACAATAATAGTATAAAAACAAAACAACAAACAAACAACAGTACTAAATGGTGACACACAAAAATGTCACTCCCAAACTAGATTTAAGTGAAAATTATTCCAAAGTTAAAAGATAAAAACATTTATGTACAAGTCTAGCAGAAATTGATCCCTTCCCCATGTTGCTCATCTATTCTGGAATTTTTTTTTTTTAGAGTTGGAGTCTCACTCTGTTGCCCAGACTGGAGTGTGGTGGCCGCTCCCGGCCACCGCA
>NW_007246684.1:0-44702 GCF_000164805.1 Carlito syrichta | reverse complement strand
ATTACAGGCATGCACCACCATGCCTGGCTAATTTTTGATTTATTGTAGAGATGAGGTCTCACCAAGTTGCCCAGGCGGGTCTCGAACCCGCGAGAGCAGGCAATCCACTCACCTTAGCCTCCCAAAGCACGGGATTACAGGCTGAGCCACCAAGCCTGGCTTTATTCTGGAAAATTAAGAGAAAGGTCACCATACATAGGGCCCAATATTTTCTGCCTCAGTCATTTCTTTGTTACCAGTGATGTAAACTTAAAATGTTTCTGAGACTCTTCTATATTCTCCAAAACCATATTCTTAGCTGTTTCTATAATAAGAAAATAAAGGAAAACGGGTTTCTAACCACATTTCATTTCAACACGGATGTCACTGAGTTCTGTATGAAGTGATGTAACTTTAGTTTAAAATCTAAAGAAAAAAATTTTAACATCTCTGAGGCACATCTTTCTCATCAGTAAGTTGAGACTTTTAGGAGAAATAATCTCTCATGGTCCCCAACCTGTGTGGTTACTTATATAATAAAATACCAATATCCTAACAATTTAATTATGTACTAACCAAATTAATTGGCAAAGGAAAGATCTTAAGTGGGAGGGGGAAGCATATAGTTTGCAAGGATTTAATAAACAGTGACTGTTTTCCATAGATTACACTCTAATATTACTCTGATGGGGTAAAAAAAAAAAGGAAACAATCAACAAAATAAAATGATAACCTTTGCCTGGGAAAAATATTTGTAAACCACATATCTGAAAATGGGTCAATGTTCACTATACAAAGAGCACAGGCAACTAAAGAACAAGAAAGCATGCAATCCAATTATTTTAAAAAATGCACAAAGGACCTGAATTGACATTTCTACAAATGAGATATAAAAATGCCTAAAAAGTATATTTAAAAAAGGCTCACAATTATTAATCTTTAGAGAGATGCAAATCAAAACTACTATGAGTTTATCTTCCTACATTCATTAAGATAGTCATTATCACAAAGACAAGTGATAACAAGTATGAGAGAGGGTATGGAGAATAAAGAACACTAGTACACTTTTAGTGGGAATGTAGATGGGTGTAGCTATTATGAAGAGTAGTATAAAGATTCATAAACGAACTTAAAATAGAATTACCATACGGTTCAGTTATTTCTTTTTGCAGTATATACTCAAAGAAATGAAATAATTACCTGGTAAAGATAACTGCACTCCCAAGTTCACTGCAATATTATTCACAATGACCAAGATATGAAAATGTCAAAGGTTTCTGTCAGTGGATGAAAAACTGTTATGTGAGTGTGTGTGTATATATGTATATGCATATATACATAAACAAAAGCATATATAGCAGTTTATTCATCCACTGACCGAGACCTGTGTCATTTCCATATCTTGGCTATTGTGAAAATTCACATCCCCCCAAATTAACTATCATTCAACCCTAAAAAATGAGAAAATCCTGCAATTTGACACAACATGGGTAGACCTGGAGGACATGCTAAGTGAAATATGCCAAACATAAATATAGCATAATTTTACTTATATGTGGAATCTTAAAAAGTGAAATAAATAAAAGACAAATATACAGAAATAGAGAATGAAACAGTGGTTTGGGAGAGGATATAAGAATATGTAGGTCAAAGTTCACAAAGTAGCAGATATATATGATGAAGAAGTCTACAGATCTAATGTACCACGTTAAGATTATGGTTGGCCATTGCCTTGCTAGACTCTAGTGTCACCATGTGCTCTTAAAGCTATGGCTTTCATCATGTTTCCTGACTTTGGCCCCCTCCCCCACCATGGGCTGGTGAATCTCCTTTTTCTCTCTCTCTTTTTAATTTACTTTTAAATACACTATATTTTCTCATCTAATAAAAGAGACTATAGTAAACAATAGTGCTTTCTATCAGGATTTTTGCTAAATGAGTAGATTATAGCTGTTTTTGCCACAGGGGAAAATGTGTAACTATGTGAGATAATGGGTATATTCACTTGTATAATTTATCTTAAAGTATGTATATATATGGAATCCTCTGAACAAGTACTTCAGAAAATTAACTGAGGGAATGTGAAGGAATTATAACCAAGCATATAAAAATTATAACTTAAATGAATCAAAATATTTGCATTCTAGAT
The DNA here is from genome assembly GCF_000164805.1 of Carlito syrichta. Taxonomy (NCBI): domain Eukaryota; kingdom Metazoa; phylum Chordata; class Mammalia; order Primates; family Tarsiidae; genus Carlito; species Carlito syrichta. The sequence goes on along the minus strand of NW_007246684.1, from coordinate 42,574 downwards.
ATATTCCTGAAAATCTTGTGCATTTGAAACAATTGTGCCTAAATTAAAATATGTCATTCAGGAATTTTAACATGTCACATTTTTAAGTTATTCTTTTTTCGAAGGGGAAAATGGTTTAAAGACAAGTTACTTATTTTTCTGTTTCACTTCTCACATCTACAAATGTATAAGAAATTATTGTGATTACTAAGTAGCATTGAGAGGATGAGAAAATGAGTTTATATTTGTAGAAACTTAGGATAAGGCCAAACAATTGCAAATAACCTATAATTGTCAGCTGTTGGTTAGTATCAGTAGCAGTGCCATTAGTGCAGAAGCTTTAGAACTAGGTGATTTTTTTCCAAATATAACATTTAAAAACAAGTCATACAGTAACGGTTTTGTTCTTTTTAGAACAATACACTTTACTCAAGATGAAAAGAAGTGAATAGCTAAAACAAACAAAAATGTAATGCAAAGTAAAAGGCTTTTAATGTCAATGTGCAAAAACAATCTCTTGGAATTTTGTTAAAGGACTACTAATCAAATGCATATACAAAAGCACCAACAAAAAAAGGTAAATAATTCTATGAAGCAAAACGGTGTAGTGAAACCTCAGAGGATCAGTGTCCCCAGGTGAGTTGTCAAGATTTTATAGACCTGAGTTTCTTTATTTGTAAGAAGAGAGCCTTTCTGTGTCACTCCTATTTGTCATGTGTATGATATTTTTTGTATCTGTCCATATAATCACACTTGCAAAAGACAACGTGTGATGAGTAAAAACACTGGACTTCTTCCTTAAGCCTATTTTAAAAGCCAGATAATTCATTCAACTTACAAGGTTCTATGAGCAATTCATGGCAGTATATAGAAGCTATTTACAAATTAAGTAGAGAAGAGAAAATAATCACTTTGTATTGCAAACCTCAAACTGTATTCTAGATTCTGCAGGTGACATAATCTCCTTCTAGGTCAGTGCTGTGGCTCGAGCCTGTAATCCCAGCACTTTGAGAGGCCGAAGTGAGAGAATTACCTAAGCCCAGGGGTTCAAGACCAGCCTGCACAACTTTGTGAGACCTTGTCTCTATAATATATCCAAAAAAAAAAAAAATTAGCCATGCATGGTAGCGAGCATCTGTAGTTCCAGCTTCTTGGAAGGCTGGGGTGGAAGGATCGCCTGAGCCCAGCAGGTCGACACCGGTGTGGCCTTGAGTGTGCCACTGCACTTCAGTTTTGGTGACGGAGTGAGACTCTGACCCAAAACAAACAAACAAACAAAACAAACAAACAAACAAACAAAACCTCTAAAATTGAAAAAAAATAAGATAATATTAAACCAAAAGTAAAATTGCTTTTTCTGAAATGTCAACATAATAAAAACAAGTCAAATTGCTATTTTTAATTGCATGTCATCACCTACAAAAGTGGTTAAATAAATAACAGGCACAGACAAATGACCCAACAACTTAAGGGAATTACTAATTTTAAAAATATGCAAATACAATAAAATTATTCATTTAAAAACACAATTTCTTACTAACTATATTCTTCCAATTATATTTATAAACCTGATAATGACACAGTCAAATTAAGTTAATCTACTGGATTAAATATCTGGCAGGTAATAGAAAACCAAACCAGGTTTTATATCTCTTACTTAATGACTTATAATAGATTTTTGATAGCTCAATGAATTTATACTTAACTTTGTATAATAAACATTTATATAACAAACACAAACACTTGCCATCACTGGATAATTGTTTTAAGCATTTAATACATTATCGTTCAGAAATTTTCAAAACAGAACAGATGGGTTCTATAACTTTCCAGAATTGGATACAGAGTCACACATATGTTAGGTCAATTGTCTAAGCTTGCACAGATAATAAATGAAGGAAATAGTGTTTCCAAACTATCTTGTTCCAGAGTCTTGAATAGTAACAAAAACATGCCTTGCATCTGCTTGGGATACATATATATTTGTTTATGTGTATTAATGTATCTGTGTTTGTGATAGAACATTATTTCAGTGGTGGCAAAGGTGTAATGACCTGAACAGGACAATTTAATTTATACTGACTTTTCAGGATCTGCCTGGGTTCTTGTAGAAAGTGCCAATGTCTATTAAAGTAATGGTGACATTTTCAGCTATTTGTGAGTAATTAAAAGCAAAAGTTTGATTTATTTCCCTGCTTGTATTTAATTAAGTATTATTATTTTCTTAATTTTAGCATCTTTAAGGTTTCACAACCATTGTACAAGGCTTTCTTCAAGGATTTTTTCATCTCTCTGTTCCTTAGACTATATAGATTAAGTTGTTAAACGTGGGGATAACTACAGTGTAAAATACAGAAGCCATTTCACCTGTGTCCAGGGAGTGGTTTGAATTGGGCTGTAGGTACATAAAGATCAGTGTGCCATAAAATATAGTGACAGCCTCTGTATGAGAGCTACAGGTGGAAATGGCGTTGCATCATCTCTGAGGAGAGCAGATCCTTAGGATGGCAGCAATAATAAAGATGTATGAGATGAGGACAGTGGAAGAGGAACACATCATATCAAAGCCAGCAAGGGCAAAAATCAGAATTTCCTTCATGTGTGTGTCTGAGCAGGACAGTGCTAAGAGGGAGAGGTCATCACAATAGAAATGGTTAATTACACTGAGGTCACAGTAAGTTAGATGGAAGGTGATAACGGTATGTAAGAGGGCAACCAGGAAGCTATAGGTATATGGAACTGCCACTAACTGAATGCAGACTCTTCTTGACATCAGGGTTAAATAATGCAGGGTACTATGTATGGTGACTTAGTGATCAAAGGTCATAGAGGCTAAAAGGAAACAATAAGTGATCATAAAGGTGAGGAAACAACCTAGCTGGGTTGTACAAACATGAAAAAGAATAGTGCTGAATTCCACAACAAAGTTTACCATAATATTTGGCATGACAGCAGAGGGGTAACAGAGGACAATAAAGGCCAAGTGACTGGGCAAATAGTACATAGGTGTGTGGAGTTAAGCATCAACCCTGACTAAGGTGATCAATCCAAGGTTGCCCAATGCTGTGACCAGAAAGATAACAAAAAACAAAACAAAGCATGGAACCTGACACTCTCACTGGTCAGTGATTCCATTGAGAATGTTTTCAGTAACATAAGTGATATTAACTTCAGCCATTTATTCTGGCATATTTCATGACTTTTGCTGCAGTTGAATAATAAAAATTGTACTTCTTATGTCTTCTACCAATGTTGAGTAAAGGCGATCACTGGTGTCTTCTTGCTTTGAATCATATCATCGTATGGGAAAAAATATATACCTTAACTCATTTTTACCTCTGGAAATGGAAACTGTCACTTTCAGAATTGTCTTCATAGAAGTTATTTTTCTTTTTCATTTTAGAAAATTAGAGAAGACAATTGGTTAAAAATTATATATTATGAAACCACTTTAGATAACTAACATTTCAGAGTTTTTTGCTGCCACTCTCTTTTCCATGTGTATGTAGTTACAGAATCACAAAAATATCTAATTCATAAATGTAAGCATATTTATATTCCCCTATTTTCCATTTTTGTACATACTTCCATAAAATATGTCAAACATATATTAAAGTAATTTTAGATATTGACATATCATAATAATTCTACCTTAATTAAATTTGCTATATATGCAACATAATTGAAACAGAAGTTATTTATTCTATAGAAGCTAAAATAAATTTGACCAGAAAAATGATAAAACATACAGGTTTATTTACATTGGAGTGGAAAAGACTTTTTGATTATTTTCCAATTCAAGATTTTCCACATTTTAAAATATGTTGCCCAAAGAGTTAACACAAATCAAATAGTTTATTAAATAGCTTATTATACTAAACTACACATAGTTAAATATTATCCTCAAAAATATGTCAGTACCTTTCAAGGGCTTAAAATATTCAAAGCCCCTAACCATAGCTTTAAAAAAAAAAAGAAAAGAATCTTCAATTCTGTAGTAGTTTCCATTTTCTGATTTTTTAAAGATAGTATACTTTCATTTTTTTAAAGTTCCTCCTTACACCTCAATTAAATCTCCAAATATGTACATTTCTAAATTTCATGATACCAATTCAGAGAAATGTTGTAAATATTAATGCTATATGGTGAGAAAATCAAAATACAATAAATCTTCTATTTAGAATCTAAACAATCATTCTACTTCTTTTCATTGCATCAACCTAGCAATATTTCTAAGGATTTAGCTGATCACAATAACATCTTTACTTACTGAATTTTTAAAATCCAGAGTCAGGCTGTACCAAGTCCTGCTTTGTCATAAGGAAATAAGGAAGTTGAGCAATTACTTTCTAAGCTAAGCTGGCACAAGAAGATAAACAGGACACTTTAAGCCTGCAAAACTCTTTCTCTCCAGCAAAAGGCAACTTCTCCCCAAATTACCAGAATAAAAACTTCAACCCTCTATTTTATTTTGATTGTGAAAACTAGCTTTGGTCTTGGACACTCAAGTATACTTGGTCTTGATTCACTCGTCTTCCTGTCTTCAGTAGTCAATAAACCAAAACTATGACCAGATTAAATTATTTCTTTTGAAGTTATAAATAAAATATTGGCAATGCAAGGAATAGGTGAAAAAACTAATGCTCTGTGGTACTTCCAAAAGGCCTACTTTTTCATTCTCAGACATTAACACTTACCACTTAGGACTCCAGAGTTGTCCTACAATTCCACACAATATTACAGTCAACCTACATGATACATTGCCCATGTTATTCAAATGTAAAATATGGCACTTGTAGTCCTGGAGATTAACTGAATTTTAATGCCATAATTGAGTACAATTTTGCAGATTTTCTCCAAAAGCTCTGAGCATCTACTCCTTAATTAAATTTACTTTCATTTCCACATAGAGTGTTATTGAGCATATCACTTCACCATTCATGTCAGCTCAAAATACATCATTTTGACCTTCCAATACAGTCATATGAAGATGTTATTGTGCGGGAACACTCACAACTGATCTATGATGCTATTGTAACAAGTAAGCAACTGATCTTCCAGTATAGACAAAACACATAAGAACAACCTAATTGAAATATATAAATTCCACATATAGTTAAAAATATTGTTTGCAATTTGATATAGCAGAATGTTCCTAAGCCTAAAAAAAAAAAAAATCAAAACCCTTACCCTAGTTGGTTGTACTTTTAGTGATATATTCTAAAGAAATCTTCAGTTGTAAACAGCTTTATGAAAATATACACATGTTGGTAGAGTTTTGATGCATTTTTTTAGAATAATTATAATTATGCATATTTCTACCAATCCTGAAAAATAAGATTAGTTTCATTAGCCCAATATTAGCCTACTTGAACTTTAGTTTTTTTCCTGTTTTTTTTTTCTTTCCTGACAAAGTAGAAATAAAAAGAAAGAAATTTGGAGAGATCATCATGTCTATTGCCTTTATATTTCAAATTTAACTGATAGTACTATTATTTCTGCTGCATTTGAGTGTTGCCCATATCAGATACTGAATACAATATATGAATTAGCTTAAAATAATCTTCTGTTTATCCTATGATGAATGTTCTCACTCAACATCCCTGGCTAAAAGTTGGAAAAAATTAGGCTTAAGGTCAGGCTCGGTGGCTCAGCCTGTAATCCCGTACCTTTGGGAGGTTGAGGTGAGCAGAGTGCCTGAGCCCAGGGGTTCGAGACCCACCTGGGCAGCGAGACCTCATCTCTACAATAAATCAAAAAATCAGTTGGGCGTGGTATCACTCGCGCCTGTAGTTACAGCTACTTGGTAGGTTGAGGTGGAAGGATCACTGGAGCCCAGCAACTCAAGGCTGTGGCAGCCAGGAGCAGCCACTGCACTCCAGTCTGGGCGACAGAGTGAGACTCCAACTCAAAAAAAAAAATTAGGCTTAAGTTCTGGTCACAGAGAGTGGATGGCATAGTATGAGTGTGACTGGCTATGATTAAGTGCAGAGTTCATATTCTTAATCATCCTTATGCTGACCAAGTATAGAGTCTTGCTCCCTCAACTAGTACGGAAGAATAAGTGTAGAAAATGCATCCATTTTCTTTAATATCAAACTAAATTCTTAAATATTAAAGAACACAACTTGAAAGCTATACTACATTGTTGAAGATTGTTAAGTTTTTCATGTACTAGATCAAGGTTAACTAAAAGGTTCTTGAAATATTATTTAAAAGATAAGTATATGAGGGTTCCAGTAAGATGGCGATGGCATAGGTGGATTTGTGAGATTATTTGAACATGAGTTCCCCAAAAGACTCTTACTTTTCTTCCCCCACTCCCCTGCCCACCACCAGCTGCACTGGTCCAAGGCCCAGGGACCTTTGGTCCCATGCAGGGCTGGATATTGCAGCCCCTGGCTGCTGTTGCTTCACTATATGTGACTCCTAACCACATGGGAGTCCCGGGTCTCAGCTCCCTCCCTGGCTACATCATCTCACCCAGCACCCACCACCAACCTGCTGGTCACCCAGGGAGGCTCTGGGTGCCCGCTTCTCAGAGATACTGGTCACATTTCTAGCTGAAGTACCCTGTGAGGGACCCAGGGCCACTCTTGCCACCCATCATCTGCCCTTTGGAGCTTAGGAGCTCAGGAGCTCTAGGCCCACCCTAGAGCTACTCAGTGCATGATCCCATGCTTGTGTAAGGGAACAGCATATCTTAAGGAGGTGTTGATCAAAGACTCTCAGCTCCAGAGGAGGGAACTCCCGACCCCTCCTCCACCCCAACCTGCTGGTGGCACCCTGGACCCAGCACCCAGCAGTGCAACTGATCCCTGTTGCCTCCCACTCCAGCACAGTCCCTCACAGTGGATAACACAGGGACCCAGATAAGCAGAGAGAAAAGATCCACAAAAGTGCAGCTGTCACCACAGCCATTTTCCAGGCAGAGATTGGCATTGCCCTGCCCACCTATCAGCAACTTCCAACTCCGTTCCTAAGGTAACATCGCTAATCAGGAGACAAAGCCTCCTGCTGAATCAGACAAAGGCAACGTCAAAGACCTCCCAGGCAGCAGGCTAAAAAAAATAAACACATAGGCTGCCAGTAAATCTACCTGCCTGCAAGGAAAACAAAGGGGAGTGGCTAAGATCAGAGCTGAAGAGCCTTCAGACACTCAGGAAAGATTCCAGAGCTAGTCTGATCTCTTATTTTGATTTTTGATTTTATCATTTTGATGGTTGTTTTGCTCACTTTTGTTTGCTTTGTGACTTAAACTATCTGTTTCATGATTTTATTGGTCTGTCTCTGTGTAGCTACCAGTATTCTTTAGGGAATTTTCCTCACGTGTTTTTACACTTCTCTCGGGCCTTGTGTCTCTTTTGCACCTGTTAGTTGGTATGTATGTCTGTTTTTCCTCTCACTCTCCTCTCCTTCTAACTTACTCTTGACCACCCCTTCCTCCATTATTTTCCTCTTTTGTTCCTTCTTTTGATCCAGGGATCAAACATACATACCGCTACACAGACAGATTGTAAGGCAGTGGGAAATAGGTTTCAGGGTGCCCATACACCTGTTGGCGGATGCTGGAATCAGCATATAGATTCTGAATCACAGCTTCCCCCTCAATTAAACCTCAAAACAGCAAAAAGTACAGCCCACAGCCCACACTCGAACCTCAAAAGTGAACAAAGCCAGGGGACCCTCATAAGGAAAAATAGGAGATTGCACAAGTGAAACTAAAGCAATCCCAGATTCCCTGAAAAAGAGAATTAAAGAAGGGGAGGGAAAGGGGGAGAAAGAGAAAAATCTACAAAAATGAAGAAAAACTAAAAGAAGAATATAAGTCTCTCCCAGATCCCTGGGAGGGCAGACACTGAGAAAACTGACTTTGGAATGCAAACAATGAAGAGCCCTCAGAATGACTGGTCTCAAACCACAAACCTAGATATCAAGACATTAATGGAGAGATTAAAAAGAATTGAGGAGAGACAAGAAGAAAGTAGGAAGGAGCTGATATCTGAGATAACAGTAATAAAGAGTACTGTGAATGAAGTAAATAACAAACTGATAAGCATGAAAAGCAGAATTAGCCAAGCAGAAGAAAGAATCTCAGAGCTTGAGGACCAAAATATAGAACTAACCCAAACTCTTAAAACACAGAAAACAAGCTAAAAAAGACAGAACAAAACCTTCAAGAGATGAGCGATTACTTCAAGAGACTGAACCTAAGAGTAATTGGCCTTCCTGAGGCAGAAAGAGAGACAGAGATCACACTGGAATAAGCTTTCCATGAGATTTTTCAAGAAAACATCCCTTATCTAATCAGTGATGCAAAAATTCAAAACAAGAGAATCAGAGAACCCTTGCAAGACAACAAATGAGAAGACCAACTCCTAGACACATAATAATTCGCCTAAACAAAGTAGGCATAAAAGAAAAAATCCTAAAGGCAGCAAGAGAAAAAAGCCAGATCACCTACCATGGAAGACCAATTAGAATAGCAGCAGATTTATCTACAGAAACCCTGCAGCCAAGGAGAGCTTGGAGCCCTATCTTCAAAGTTCTAAAAGATAAACAACTTCAACCAAGATTAACCTACCCAGCCAAGTTAAGTTTCATCAGAGAGGAAGATTTAAAATCTTTCCCAGATGTCCAATTCCTAAGAACTTACACTGCCACCAAACCATCTCTACACAAAACACTTAGGAAAGTACTAAACACAGTAGAAAAGCAAAAAGGAACAACGTTCTTCACAAGAGTACAGGAAAAAGAATAAAATACATATGAACCTACTCCCAAACCAAAAGAAAGACAAAAAAAAACAAGTGGAAGAACAACTCTATAAGAACTCTATGATAGGGATGAACTCTCACATTTCAATAATTAGCCTGAATGTAATGGACTAAATGCACCACTGACAAGACATAGAATGGCAAAATGGATAAAATATCACCAGGCAACAATATACTGCCTTCAAGAGACCCATCTCACTAGAAAGCACATGCACAGACTCATAGTAAGAGGATGGGAAACAAATTTTTAGGCAAATGGAACACAAAAGAAAGGAGGAGTTGCGATCCTAATTTCAGACAAAATACTTTTTAAGCTATCAAAAATTTAAAAGATACAGAGGGCTACTATATAATGATAAAATGTTCATTCCAGCAATAAGAAATATCTATCCTAAACATAAATACACCCAACATAGGTGTGCCGACTTTCATAAAGCAACTTCTAGGAAAACTAAAGAAAGATATTAACTCTAACACTATCATAACTGGGGACTTTAATACCCCACTCACAACCCTAGACAGATCATCAGGACAAAAAAATCAGCAATGAGATCTGGAACCACAATGTTACTCTGGACCAAATGTACTTAATTTATACCTGCAGAACACTCCATCCATAGACCACAGAATACACATTCTACTCATCACCACATGGAACATATTCTAAGATTGATGACATAATTGGCCATAAATCAAGCATAAGCAAATTTAAAAGGACCAAAATTATACCATGCACCTTCTCGGATCACAGTGAAATAAAAATAAACATTAACACCAACAAGGTCCCCCCAAAACCAACAAAGACATGGACACTATACAGCATGATACTAAACAACTCCTGGGTCAATGATGAAATCAAAACAGAGATCAAAAGATACCTGGAAACAAATGAAAATGAAGAAACATCTTACCAAAATCACTGGAACACCATGAAAGCTGTAGTAAGAGGGGAATTTATATCCCTACAAACACACATGAAGAAAATGGAAGGATCACATATTAACAGCCTAACAAGCCACCTAAGGAAACTGGAAAAGTAAGACCACAAAAACCCTAATTTCAGCAGAAGAATCCAGATCACCAAAATACAAGCCCAAATCCAGGACAAAGAAGACAAAAAGACAATACAAAAAATCAGTGAGACAAAAAGCTGGTTCTTTGAAAGGATAAACAAGATTGATTGTCCCCTTGCCAGACAGACCAAGAAAAAGAGAGAAAAAACCCAAATAAGCACAATCAGAAACACAAAAGATGAAGTCAATTCTGACCCTGAAGAAATACAAAAGATCATTAGAGACTACTATGTACACTTCTATGGAAACAAATTTGAAAACCTCAAGGAAATGGAGGACTTTCTGTCATCACACAACCTGCCTAGGTTGAAAAAAGAAGATATTGAGACCCTAAATAGACCAATAACAATCAAGGAAATTGACTACATAATAAGAAAACTACCTAGAAAATAGCCCTGGACCAGATGGCTTTCCAGCAGAATTATACAAGACATTTAAGGAGGAGCTGATTCCAATCCTACTGAAGGTATTTCAGGTGATTGAGAAAGACGGGACCCTCCCCAAATCATTTTATGAAGCTAACATCACATTGATACCCAAGCCAGGTAACGACCCAACAAAGAAAGAGAACTGCAGGCCAGTATTCTTTGATGAACACAGATGCTAAAATTCTCAGATCCTAGAAAACTGGATTCAGCAACATATCTCAAAAATCATCCGTCATGACCGAGTAGGCTTCATCCCTGGGATGCAAGGCTGGTTCAACATTCGTAAAACCACAAATGTAATTAAATACATCAACAGATGTCAAATAAAAACCACATGATTATATCATTAGATACAGAAAAAGTTTTTGATAAAATCCAGTACCCCTTCTTGATAAAAACCCTCGAACATCTAGGCATACGGGGAATATACCTCAAAATACTAAAAGCCATCTACAAGAAACCCACAGTCAGCATACTCCTAAATGGACCCTAAATAGACCAATAACAATCAGCTCCTAAATGGACAAAAATTGAAACCATTTCCCCTGAAAACAGGAACAAGGCAAGGATGCCCACTCTCACCCCTCCTGTTCAATATAGTATTAGAATTCCTGGCTACAGCAATCAGAGAAGAGAAGGCACTCAGGGGTATCCAATTAGTAAAAGAGGAAGTCAGGTTATATCTCTTTGCAGATGACATGATTGTGTACCTTGAAAACCTAAGAGAATCTGTCAAAAACCTCCTTACACTGCTAAAGGCCTTTGGCAAAGTCTCAGGATATAAAATAAATGTGCAAAATCGCTTTTCTTTTCACCAATAAAAAAGAAACAGAAACCCAAATAAAAAGCACAATTCCATTTACAATAGCCATTTGAAAAAAAAGGAAATACCTTGGCATCTTCCTAACCAGAGACGTGAAAGACCTTTACAATGAAAACTATAACACTCTGCTCAACGAAATCAAAGATGACACAAACAAGTGGAAAAATATCCCATGCTCATGGGTTGGAAGAATCAACATTGTGAAGATGTCCATCTTACATAAGGCAATCTACAGATTCAATGCAATACTCATCAAATTTCCAGCAACATTCTTCTGAGACCTAGAAAAAGCAACATAGGAATTCATATGGAAACACAAACGACCAAGAATAGCCGGAACAATCCTCAGCAAAAAAAAAAAAACAAAGCATGCAGTATCACATTACCAGACTTCAAACTTTACTAAAAAGCTACAGTCATCAAAACAGCTTGGTACTGGTATAGGAACTGTCACATAGATCAATGGAATAGAATTGAGATTCCAGAAACAAAACCTCAATTTCTCAACCAACTCATCTTTGACAAAGCCTCCACCACCTACCACTGGGGAGAGGAGAGCCTATTCAGTAAATGACACTGGAATAACTGGCTGACCACATGCAGAAGATTGAAATGGGACCCCAATCTATCCCCATACACAAAAATTAACTCCAAATGGATCAGAGACCTAAATGTAAAACCTCAAACCATAAGAACCTTAGAAAATGAAGGACATTCCCTCATGGAAATCAGAACTGGTATCATATTCCTGAACAAAACCCGAAACCCACAGGCCATAAGAGATAAGATAGACAAGTGGGACCTCATTAAACTGACAAGCTTCTGCAAAGCCAAAGAAACCATCAAGAGAACAGGGAGACAGCCTACAGACTGGGAAAAAGTATTTGCCAACTCCAGATCTGACAGAGGCTTAACATCTTGAATCTACAAGGAACTCAAACATGCTGAAAAGAAAAAAGCAAACAATCCCATTATAAAATGGGCAAAAGATATGAACAGACACTTCACAAAGGAAGACATCAGACCAGCCAACAGACACATGAAGAAACGTTCAACCTCAGTAATCATCAGGGAGATGCAAATCAAAACCACACTGAGATACCTCCTAACTTCAGTCATTATGGCAATTACTAATAACTCAAAAAATAATAGTTGCTGGAGAGGGTGTAGCGAAAAGGGAACACTTTTACATTGTTGGTGGGAGTGTAAACTTGTGCAACCTCTTTAGAAAGCAGTGTGGTGATTCTTAAATGCTCTAAATATCAACCTCCCATCTGACCCTGCAATCCCCCTACTGGGAATATACCCTGAAAAACTCAAATCACTCTATCAAAAAGATACCTGCACACAAATGTTTATCACAGCATTGTTCACAATAGCAAGAACCTGGAAGCAACCATGCTGCCCATCAAAAGAGGACTGAATTAAAAAAATGTGGTACATATGCACGATGGAATACTACGTAGCCATAAAAAAGAACAAAATCATGCATTTCGCAGCAACCTGGATGGAACTAGAGTCTATAATACTGAGTGACCTCTCACAGAAACAAAGATCTGAGTATCACATGTTCTCACTCATATAGTGGACCGTTATCATCCAATGTATTACCATAAGAAAATGACTGACAGTTGTGGGAAAGTATGGGGGGAAAGGGGAAGTGAGATGGGATTAATGGTAGTAAACATCTGTGTGGCGACGGGGAGACACCTCTTATCAACAAGGGTGCCTGAATGAAGCATATTTGTATACCTAACCCTTAACTGTACCCCACAATATCATAATAAAAAATATTGATTATAAAGAAAACAAAAAAAATAAGTATATAATGCTATACTTACCAGTAAATAACTGTTTTATTCAAGAATAATCAGAATTAAGTATTCTCAGACTTGCATATGGAACTTGAAACTACTCAACTTTTCTTTTTTTCCTACAAAGTCTTTCATTTCAATTCTAGTTTTGAATTTATGATTTGAACCCTAATTGAAGATAATTATAAGACTATTTCACAGTGTTAAAGTAAAATAGACAAAAAATAGACAAGTAAAATAGACTAAAAAATGGTGTTGGTGAAGAGATGCATTTATTATTATTGTTGTTATTTTAAATTAACAAAGGCCATTGTATGTTAGCATTTCTTATGTTATTACTTTTATATAACTTCAAGATTTGTGGTGGTTTCAAGTGAATGTCAAAGCAAATCAGAGGGACCCATTTGAGAAGACAAATACGTCAGTAAGAATGTTAACTATGGTGGATATTTGCTGTTAAATAAAGTTGAATACTTTAGCCTCACATTATGGTAAGAAAAACAAAGTTCATAGTACAGTTGCATGTTAAGTTGTTTATTTAATTCGAAATTCAATAAATTCAAAAATCATAGAAAACAAATTACTTATTTTAAAATTTGTTAAGGTACTAAAAAAACCTATAATTTTAAGACTATCTATTTGCTGGGCTCGGTGGCTCAGCCTGTAATCCTGTGCCTTTGGAAGGCTGAGGTGAGTGGATTGCCTGAGCCCATGGGTTTGAGACCCACCTGGGCAGGCGAGACCTCATCCCCACAATAAATAAAAAAATTAGCCAGGCATGGTAGCACATGCCTATAATTCTGGCTACTCGGAAGGCTGAAGCGGAAGGATCGCCAGAGCCCAGCAGGTCGAGGCTGCGGTGGCCGGGAGCGGCCACTGCACTCCAGTCTGGGTGACAGAGTGAGACTCCAACTCAAAAAAAAAAAAAAAAAGAATATCAATTTTCAGATTTTCAGTCCTTCCATTTTTAGATCTACTCTTTTCTGAAATGATTTGCCTGGAAAAGAATCTGTGCATTTGGTATTGGCTTGTTTTGTTTGTGTTTTTTTGTCTCTCATTTTCACAATTTTCCTTCTCTCATTTTACAAGTGAAAAATGCACTTCTTACTCATCTGAAATCTTATTATAATTTCTTGTCCCCAAGGTGTTAAAATATCATAGATTCTAAACAATTTGGGCAGCATTTTGATATTTCTTTTCATCAACACACCACAAATATGGCCTTCTTTTCATAAACTAGACAAGTTTCAGACACAAGTTAAATTTATATTTAATAATTATTCATTAAAATTAGAAAAAATCGTTATTTTAATTATTTAAACTTACATATAAATTTAACTATATGTGTAATATACACACATCTATTTTTTAGATGTTAGTATTTATAAAATATAAAGTTTACGACTCCGCAGCTCTGTTTAAATACTCTTAGTGGAAAATTTAGATATTTACTTAACTATATATTCTGAGGAAAAACATTTCTTTTTCTAATTATTTTAGTGAGTACCAAAATTTATTATTCATCATTTCAATTTCTTTTTCCTGGTAAATGGCTAATTCTCTAACACCAATTTTATTCATTTGGCTTTCTTCTAATCACTATAGATTCTATTTTGATAATCTATATTCTAAAAGTATAGTTGCAGAGTGTACTAAATATCTCTTATACAAATACTGTAAAAATTTTTCTTTATTTTTAAGAATTATGGCTATATCTCTGATGTATTACATATGTTGCCATCTAATCAAATGTTAAAGCTTTGCACTGAAAAAGTAGTCAATAATAGGAGAAAAGAAAATGGTCACTGGCTACCACCTCTCTTCTATATGCTACTCTGTTAGTTCAGATATTTCCCGATTTACTCACTGTCTGATGTTATCTGAGTTCTGCTTTGTGTTTTACCAGGGTTTTCAGGCCTTTTCCAAGGCTGGCTTTCCTTATTCCAAGACTGTGTCAAGCTTGATTTCTTCACCAGAATTTAGCAACCAGACTGTAGAAGCACCCTATGTTCCAACAATGCACTACATGTGTTCAGACCTGGTGACTTCTTCAGCCGTCAGATCCTCCCTCTATGAATTGCAACACATGACATGGAGTAAAGAAAAGTTGGGAGGCACTGGTTTGAATTGGATTGTCTTGGTTGGCTTGCCTGGTTAGGGTCAAAGACCTCTTGTGAGCAGCAATATTAGTTCTATGATATACCAGTTTCTATGCTATTTCAGGACTCAAAAGATAATAGTGACTATCCATTCTTTCTCTTTTTCTATCCTTTTCTTTCTTTTTTTTTTTGAGTCAGGGTCTTACTCATTCATCCAGGCTAAATAGTAGTGGCCCATTCATGGATCATCACATCACTGCAGTGTGAATCTCCTGGGTTTAGGCAATCCTTCTGCCTTAGCCTCCTGAGTAGCTGGGTATATAGGTGCACGCCACCACACACAGTTAAATTAAAAAAAAAGTTTTTTTTTTAGAGATGGGGATCTTACTATGTTGTCCAGGCTGATCTCAAACTCCTAGACTCTAGTATTTCTCCTTCTTTGGCCACTTAAAGTACTGGGATTACAGCCATGAGTCACTGCACTAAGCTTCATTCTTTATTCTTTAAATAAGTAATAATTATCTTGTGTTCAGTGTTTCCAAAAGCTAAGGATGGATTTGTTACCAGCATTTATCTAGAGAGTTATTCTTGGTGTACAGCCATCATACAAGAATTTTAGACAGGAAATATCACCTGCCCCCATTGCTCCCTTCCATCAGTGACTAGTAACAACTCTCTTGTTGATATTCAGGAAGGAGAGTAACTTCTAGGAGGTTATCTGGCTAAATTAACATGACATCATTTAAAATGTGTTTTGTATGTGTGTGTGAGAGAGAAAAAGAATGAAGTAGTATTTTAAGTATAACTAGATATCCTGTAAAAAGTGCTGAAAAGCCGACAGTATGAATATATGAAATTCCCTTAGGATACAGTCTGATTCGATTGACTACCACAACTTATCCAAAAGAGAAACTTCTAATAGGGATCTGGGGTAAGGATGGAAGGTTGGCTATTAACTTCACAGACAGATTCCATGTGATTCATCTGCTCAGCAGTGATCTTGGCTCCCAATGAGCTCATTCTGAAGGTAGTTCAGTGATTTATTAGTTCCTAGGTCCCTTTGGATCTAAATTTGATCCTCTAGAGGTATCTGAAAACTGTGATGTTTCCCCCAATGTTTCTTTCAGTGTAAAATGAGCTAGATAAATTACAATGAGACTTTTAAAAGATCTGTTTAACTTTCTATATTCCCGAGAGAACCATACTTTAAATATACCAATGAGATATTTCCATGAAGCCTTAGAAATTTAATATATTTCAACCTCCCAGGCTTTTCTTTTGAATAGCTTTCAATTTAGTCCACTACTTGTTTAAAACCATAATAAGAATGATAAACTGAGTTTCCACAACAGAAAGCAAAGTGGTAATTGGTCCAAGTTCCTGCCCTGAGAAAGCTCACAGTCTAATGAGGGAGACAGTTATAGAAATAATTGCAA
The DNA here is from genome assembly GCF_000164805.1 of Carlito syrichta. NCBI lineage: Eukaryota > Metazoa > Chordata > Mammalia > Primates > Tarsiidae > Carlito > Carlito syrichta. The sequence goes on along the minus strand of NW_007246684.1, from coordinate 26,145 downwards.
TATAATATAAAAAAACATAACAGTGACACTGGAAAGGCACAGAGAGTATACTGAGTAATGATCAAGGGTCAGGTAAGAAATATGGTAAAATTTATTCCAAGAATTTAACTTTTGAGCTTGTACTTGAAGGATCAGGAGGTGTAAAACATTAAAAAAATATTTAAGTGACACAGCAACTGCAGAGAAAAGATGTGCAGCCACAGTCAATGAAGGAGAAGAGGTTTTGTGGTTGGCAAGAGGATAAAAGCAGGGGAAGAAGTTGCAGAACAAAGACCATGCCACATGGAGCTGTGTGAGTCATATTGCCGAGTGTGGCCTAGGGCCTGCAGTAGACAGAGGCAATGAAATGTATTAGATACTGGACTTATGAAATCAGAAGTAGCATTTTCAAGAGGTCCTTCAAGAAAGGAGGGGCTTAACATGATAAAGTACCAGACAGCAACTTTGTAAGGGACTGATATATGGAAAATTAAGTTTAAAAGAATAAACAAATATAAATATCTAGCAAATCACAACCTGTGTGTATGAAACCTTAAAAAAATGATAAAAACCCTTAACTGTACCCCACAATTTTAAAATAAAAAATATGTTAAAAAAATATTTGTATACCTATACTGTTTTAGGTTGTGAGTCAAACACTAGCAATATAAATACAAAAGAAAAATGGAATGTGTTTTTTCTTGGGAAATTTATTAGGATGAAGAAGATGGATCCCCAAAACAAATAAATAAATAGAATGTTGCCAATATTCATGTATATGAAATAAACTAAGAGCAACTGAAAAAAAATAAAATAAAAATGATAAAAATTAAAGATGCATGTATTTAGTACTCTACCATGGATTGTGCTGTTGGATTTGTAAAGAAGTGGAAATAATGTTTGAGGAATATGATAGTTGCTTCTGTTAAGATATTCCAAATTATTTCATGATATATGCACAAGTGTTTGTATGTGTTAAATTAAAAAATACCCAATGATGTTTCTTAAAACACAGTAAGGAGACCTTACTCAGACTGTTGAGATAGTTATAGGGACCACCACAGCTGGGTCTGGAGCAGGGGAGAATGTGGCTCTACTCTGAATACAGCATGGACAGATGGTAATTTATGGCCAACAGGCAGGGTGGGGGTGAGGGGATGGAATGTGACTAAGAAGAAGCGTAATTGATACAGGGAACTCTGAATAAACTGACCTAACAGGATTCATGTTGAAGACAGGCCACAGTAATCAGACATTTCCTCAGGAATGGAGGAAGATGATGAATCTGATCAGATATTGAAGGTGATCAGACACATGAGAGGATTGCTAAAGTGATTTAGCTTGTTCTTTTCTGACACTGGATTTTACAAGCAAGTACATAGATGGGCTTAGGAGAAGGCTCAGGAGTCACACTAAAGTTTGCCCAAACAATAAATCTTTGTCATATGTATGTATGCATGTCTATATCTTTCTAATAATACTGTATAGATTCTATTACTACAAATTGTGGGGGCCCGCCCCGCAAGGGTCGTGAGATGTCCTGAAGGAGAGACGGATAGGCGACGGATGAAGATCATATACACGGACACCTGCTTCTTGAACAGATGACGATTTAATGTTAGTTAACACAGAGCTTTTACCATTTGTGAAGGGGCAAGACAAAGAAAATTCTTTCACATACATATCTTTTAAAAGTTATCATCCAGTGGTAACTTGGTTGGTAGCGAACAAACCAAGATTCCCATAGGCTTTAGTAGCAAACAAACCAAGATTCCCATAGGCATTTAGACAACAAGTCTTATTCATAAAGCCAACAATGATACTTTCAGTCCAATGTCCCAAATTACAGTTCTTGAAGTGTTTCAAGAAAGTTTCTTTAAGTGTATATTTCTTTATGTGTCAGGAATTTTCACATCTTAGGCTCTTATGTTCTTCAGAGTCCTGTGATCGCCTCCCTTGTCCAGATGTCCTCGTTACTTTTCTCTTATCTTTCAGTGCTTGTTTCTAAAGAGAACTCAAAAGAGGCTTTTAGTAATGTTTCCCAGGCCCCTCAAGGTTACTTTCTGTTTTAGCTGATCTGTCATAAAAGTGACTGATTATTATATTATGAGTTCAGTGAAAATCTACTCTATAAATGTTAACTTAGAGTTTTAACTATTAAATTAAGTAAAAACCTTAACATTAATCTTTATCCTAAGTCAGTGAAAACAGTGTTATAAATCATCTACATAACTCCTAGATAAGTGTTAGAACTTATAATGAATTCATAATAAACTATTATAAACTTGTGCTTGTAAAAATCCTGATGTCTAAACACTAAATTGCATAATCCTAAATCAAATAAGGAGTGGATATACTTATATCATTTATTACTTAAGCAATATCTAGTAACTTATAACCAAGTGAAAGAAAGCATTCTTGATGTGCTTCAGAGTTTAACCCTTGCATATGTTAGAAAAGGTCAAGTGGCATAGTGGGAAATGGAAAAATAAACCATGACATTTCCAGGTTAGCTGTGATTCTTCGCATAAACATGCCATCTTCTTCTTCCATGACTGCACAGAATTTCTTCAGCTGTATCAACAGCAAAGACGGAAGAAAGAAGGGCCTCAGCTGCCCGGACTCGCTTTGCGGCCGGGGCTCTTCAGTGCACCTGGACTTTGTCAATCAGGCGGGCCTCCAAGGCTGGCTCCCAACATATGTATGTATGCATGTCTATATCTTTCTAATAATACTGTATAGATTCTATTACTACAAATAACATGAGTATTCTATATTTTGTTACAGTTATGGAAAGGAACACTATAGTAGGCCATACTTGAATAGGTTAGAATAAATTTTAAATATATATAAACAAAGAAAGCACACAATAGTTTAGAATATTCATTCTACAGTTGCACATGGAATCTGGATTCTGGCTAACATATTTGTCAGCTTATGGTATATAAGAACATTTTTAGAACCTTGCCTAGGACATAAAACACAAAAATTAAATATTAAATACTGCTAATGCTATTATTATAGTCATAATCCATTTAACATCATTGATTTGAGGTTTGCAAAGAAATTTAATATTCATTGTAAATTTAATCCTAAAAGTTGACCTCTGTGGTAAGTAGTATTTTTATTTCTTAGAGTTGATAACCTTCCTAAGAGTACATGGGTAAATAGGAGATCCTGGGCACAAACATAGGTCTGGTTCAAAATCCACTTCTTTGCCCCCTAAACTACCTTGTCTCTCAAAGGAAAGTGCATCCAAATATTCAAAATGGAGTAAATGGCCATCCCTGAAGAATCAGAAAATTACCTCAACAAGCTCAAAGTAAACTGCATATTCATTAATCTTAATGAAGTAGTTGAAACTTTGTGCTTGTTAAGATTGAGTTCAGTTAATATGTCCCTATGGAAAAAGAGTAGAAAATAATCATTTTAATGAGGCCCCTGGAAAGTAATTAGTAGCTAAACATACTCTGTACAGCAATTACAGTAGGGAATTCTGATTGCAATGAAGAATTTTGTAATAGGACCCAGAGAGATAATTTCATCATCAATGCTTAGGCAAACTGCAACTTCATTTCTCTTTACTTATCAGCGATTATTTAATTTAAATCAACAGATGAAAAATAGCCATTGCAGAAAATTGCTTTTTTCTTAAATTTTCCATATACTCAATTTTTGAAGCCTGACTTAAAAGGAGAATCACTAAATTAATGCCTTTTGCATTGTATTGCATTAGATAGGTAAAATGTATTTGGGAACTCCTAAATTATGTGATAAGATACTGCATATTAAACTGCATCAAATCATTTTGGAATGTAATCACTGATTAATACTTTTAGAATCAATGGCAAACTACAACAGTTATCAAAATTAAAAACTTTTGACCAGTACTATGACTAGAACGCCCAACTAGAACACATTAAAGGAGACTATTCTTTCCTGAGCAAAGAAATCTAAGACAGCCAATTAAAGCCCTACTCACATGTAGCTAGGATATAAGTATCAAATGAGGAGATGTACACGCTAACAATACAAGATAGCACATACCATGTCTTCACAGTTTGGATGAGAGTGTTGGTATGTGAGTTACAAGTGGGTAGATTATTGGTTTCTGCATATTTTGAGAGTATGGATCATGCTCTGAACTAAAATAAAATGCATATGACTACGGTCTGAGCATTTTCTAGAAATACAACAGGTCACAAAAATTTTGTTGCAAAGCAAAGATTATGTTAAAAAATATAAAAATAAGTCACTCTAGTAAGAACTACTAAAATAAAATTGCTTGAAGAAAAAGATTAAATTTTCAGTTTAAAATGTCTGGAAAATAATCGTGCCTGTTCCTGCACACATGCATGTGTGTGTGTGTATATGTGTGTGTGTGTGTGTGTGTGTATGTGTGTTTACCAAAAAAAGGCACATGTGGAGGACTGTTCATGCACAGAAATATACTGCTTTGTAATTAGGCAAGAAGGACTAAAGCAAAGTGCATTATAAATTAAGTTCCCACAACCGAGAAAAGAAGAAAAGAGACTCAAGTAAAGTGAATTTGGAATTAGAAATAAAATGAAAAATTAGTAAAAAAAAGTCTGCATAATAAATAGTTAAGAGATTAATGTGATTGATGTTGGTGGTGGGGAAAATGATATTCTTTGCTTCAAACTTTAACAACTTGTGTGATACTGACCACTTACTTTCCCTTTAAAGAGCCTTATTTTCTTCATATGTAAATGGAGAGCAGAAAAAATCATATATATGTTATAAATGTGAAAATCTGAAATCATGGATTGCTATAATGGTCTAGTTAATATAAAATACTCTTAGAGCAGTGTTCAGGCAAACTCCCTATGTATTAGCAGTGTCTCATACTAGCAAATATAAGTCTATTTGCAGCAATGCTCATGTATTATAAGCAGAAAGGACACCATCAGAAATAAAAATGGATATTAAGAAAGCTAAGCCGGGCTCGGTGGCTCAGCCTGTAATCCTGTGCCTTTGGGAGGCTGAGGTGAGTGGATTGGCTGAGCCCGCGGGTTCAAGACTCGCCTGGACAGCGAGACCTCATCTCTACAATAAATCAAAAAATCAGCCGGGCGTGGTAGCGCATACCTGTAATTCCGGCTACTTGGAAGGCTGAGGCGGAAGGATCGCTGGAACCCAGCAAGTTGAGGCTGTGGTGGCCGGGAGCGGCCACTGCACTCCAGTCTGGGTGACACAGTGAGACTCCAACTCAAAAAAAAAAAAAAAGAAAGAAAGCTATCAGATAGAAATAAATAGTAAAAAATTTCAAAATTGATTTTCAAGATACCATATTAATTTTTTGATATTTTTTAATGTAAAGATTACTATAATTAATTCTAATTAATAATTTGTGCCATCATTTTAGTTGTTGGTATAATTTAAAAATAATGGACAAGTAAAAGAAATACATTGTTCTAAATAAAAAATGTTAAAGTATGGGGTGGGGGGACTCAAACATACACAAAGGGTACCTGATCCTAAACCAGGGGAAGTGAGAACCAGTTGGAGGCCCAAACTCTACATGCACATATATTGCTTATGTACCTAATCCTGATTTCTACCCCACGTCTTTATAATAAAATAAAGCAAAAAAGAAAAGAGTGTTAGATACAGATTAACTTTTCACTATAAATAATGTTCTTAGGAAAGCAGCAATAAAATATGTTAGCATAATAATAAAAATGATCTGTCACAAATCAGCATTTGCTAGCATATGTAATAAAGAGATAATAGAAACATCTCAAAATCAGGCAATAGAGGGATTCATAGTATTTATTGTCTTCTTTTTTTTCCCCTAAAACTCTCTCCCAAAAATTCCCGTGAGGTCAGTAGACAGTAGGAAAATTAGAGAATGGGAAGAAGAAATAAAATGCAACAAAAGTAGGAAAACAAATAACAGAATTAGATATTAGTAAACAAGAGATAGATATAACATTTTTTCTGGACAATACAATGAAATAGTCAATAAGAATTAATAAGTTTTTATTAATATGGCCAGTTACAAAAAATGTATACATACATATACAAATATACATGTAAGGGTTTAATCATGCATAATTGACAAGCAAAAAATGATATTGACTAGAAAAAAGAAAAAAGAACAGAGGATTATTATGATAAAACTATTGGACTGATATTTCACAAAGTGGGACATTTACAAATTATAAGGAAGCATAGCACAATTCATGGAGGAGCAAATCTAATATTATAAAGTTCTAAATGATACCTTCAAGTTAATTTATAAATAAGATTCAATTGTAACCAAAGCACCAATAGTATTTTAAAGAAAATAACGAAGACCCTAAAATAATGTGTGTATACACATACATACACATATGCACATATGTGTGTGCATACACAGATATTTACTTAGAAAGAATATAATGAGTGATCCTGACAATCATTTTGTGAAAAAACAGTATATTAGGTGAGGAAACACACTGCCACATACTGTTTTTGGTTTTGTTTTTCCTTTTGAGAGATGGGGTCTCACTCTGTCACCCAGACTGCAATGCAGAGGCACATCTAGCTAGTTTTTGTTTTCTTTCTTGTAGAGATGGGGGTATTACTTTGTTGCTAAGGCAGATCTTGGACCACTGGTCTTAAGCAGTTCTCCCACTTTGGCCTTTCGAAGTACTGGGAATATAGGTGTGAACCAATGCTCCTGGTCCATAATAGTAAGTCATTTTCAATCTATAGTAATCTTTTTTTTTGAGTTGGAGTCTCACTCTGTCACCCAGACTGGAGTGCACCCGGCCACCACAGCCTCGACCTGCTGGGCTCCAGCGATCCTTCCGCCTCAGCCTTCCAAGTAGCTGGAACTACAGGTGTGCACTACCACGCCCAGCTAATTTTTTATTTATTGTAGAGATGAAGTCTTGCCAAGTTACCCAGGCAGGTCTCGAACCCGCAGGCTCAGGCAATTCACTCACCTCAGCCTCTCAAGGTGCAGGATTACAGGCTGAGCCACCAAGCCTGGCTATCTATAGTAATCTTAACACTGTGATAGGAAAGGACAAAAAAGAGTTCTGTTAATGACACCATATAGAAATCAGAGAAACCAACCAGGTTTGTTGGAGTATTTCAAATAATCTTATTATTGCTTTGTTAGTTCTTATTCATAATCAAATATTTGTATTTTTTAACTTTCTGTTTGTTTATTTTAAAGTGTGGGGTACAACCCAGAGTTAGGTATATAAATTTTTATTATGCAGGTACCCTTGTTGATGAGGTGTGCCCCCTCTTTGCCAGGCAGACTCCCACTACTGCCAATCCTGCTTCCCTGCCCCCCTCTCAGCAGTTTCCCACTACTGAAAATACTTTTCTTACAGTATTATGACAATTGTTCAAGGTCCACTTATGAGTGAAAATATATGGTACTCAGTTCTTTGTTTCTGTGAATAATCAGTTAGTATTATAGACTAATTAATCCAGGTTGCTGTGGAATGCGTGATTTTGTTCTTCTTTATGGCTCCATAACATTCCATCATGTATATGTACCACATTTTTAAATCCAGTCCTCTTTTGATGGGCAGCACAGTTGGTTCTATGTTCTTGCTACTGTGAACAATGCTGTGATAAACATGTGTGCAGATATCTTTTTTACAGAGTGATTTGAGTTCTTCCAGGTATATTTCCAGTAGGAGGATTGTGGGGTAGTATGGAAAGTTGCTTTTTAAATCTTTTAGGAGTCACCACACTGATTTCCACAGAGGCTGTACTAGTTTACACTCCCACCAACAGTATAGAAGTGTTCTCTTTTTGTTGCATCCTCTCCACCATGTTGTTTTTTGTTACTGATGAAAGCCATCCTGACTGGAGGTAGGTGGTATCTCAGTGTAGTTTTAATTTGCATTTCTTTGATGACTAGTGAGACTAAGCATTTTTTCATGTATCTGTTGGCTTCTTATATGTCTTTTTAAAACTGCTTATGCATATCTTTTGCCCACTTTGTAATGGATCTGTTCATTGTTTTCTTTTTGACGTGTTTGAGTTCCTTGTAGATCCTAGATGTTTGGCCTTTGTCAAACTTACAGTTAGCAAATATTTTTTCCCAGTCTGTGGGCTGTCTCCCTGCTCTCTTGATGGTTTCTTTGGCTTTGCAGGAACTTGTCAGTTTGATGAGGTTCCTCTTGTGTATCTTATCTCTTACGGTATGGGCACTTGGGGTTTTGATCAGGAATTTGTTGCCAGTTCCAATTTCCACAGAGTGTCTCCTGCATTTTCTAACTTTCTTATAATTTGAGGTTTTACATTTAGGTCTTTGATCCCAGGTCTGTGGAAAACAGTGTGGCGATTCCTAAAAGATCTAAAAACCGACCTTCCATAGTACAATTTGATCTCATAATCAAACCTTAACAGAAGGATATTGACCTCTATTTTAGACCAAGCTCTTCTGTTATATATTCTCATAGAACTATGTAATATTTCCTCATGACTAATGATAACTTGGAAACAATTATTTCATTGTGCATTAAAATACTTCCCCCCAGAATATGTGGCATTTGAACATGGATCCTCTCTATTTTTTGTTGCTATAGTGTTCCAGGGACAAAATACAGTGTTTGAACAAAGTAGGTACTTTGTACTTCGAATAAACAGCCAAAGATATGTTAAATATCAAATAAGACTTGATGAAAAAATGTAAAAAAAGTTAAATTCTTGATTTATTTCTCATACTAAAATAAATTATAAATTAATTAAAGAGTTCATTATATTTTTAAAAGCATACATTGCTCCAGATGAGCATTGACATAATGTTTAGGATTGAGATATTCTGGCAGACAAGAAGGAAAGGAAGGAAGGAAGGAAGGAAGGAAAGAGAGATAAAAAGAATACTAAAAACAAGTGAGACAAGAAAGAGTTTATTACATGTTTTTGCATTCACTTAAACTATATAACGAAACTCTTCAACAACAAAATTTAAAGCATAGTTAAAAGTGGAAAGAAGATTTCAATAAATGGCAGCATATTAATTTTTTTTACATAGCAGGATGATAAATCAGTACATAAATCTGAAAAACACAGTGAAAAGAGACCAAAGTCAAAAACATTTAAAATAGAAAAAAGCATAACATAATAAAAATAACAAAATAAGAATATCAAATATATTAATGTTCAAATATAACAAAGGAAACAGCATTTTAAAATAATCAATTTGGCAATTTGAAAAACATAATCCTCAAAGTGCAGAAATTCTTACAACATTCATGTGAGTAAAATTGTTAAAAACCTTCTAAGAGATTTATGTATATCAACAAATATATATTGAATTTCTAACTTTTCTCAGGCACTACAGATAAAACAATGAAAAGGCAACCAAAACATTTTCATAATTAATATTTAACAAAAACAAACAAAAATAACAAACAAGCTAACAGCAAAAAATATTATACAGTAATAAATGATATGAAAAAGCAAAGTGAATTAGGTAATGAATATAGAGGTAGAACTAATTAATACTTTTATGGCATGATTCTAAATATTTCCAAGCAGCATTTGAGGCAGTTACTATCACTATTTCTTTTTAAAAGATGATAAAAAACACATAAAGCACAAATGTTTTGTGACCAAATTATAGAACGTAATGGCAGAGCCAGAATTACACCAAGATAGTCTTTCATGTTGTCACACTTCATGGAGGTGTCAGGAGGTGATGGAGCAGGGCATAACCATAGCTGAGATAGGACCATTCCTGGGAGAGGAACCAGGAACAAATACATAAGACTGGAGCGCCCTGAAAAGTTGAGGTGAGAGTGGATAGAAGGATGCTGCTTTTGGGGGTAGCGTTAAGGAATTAAGAATATGAAAGTTAACAGAGATTAGATCATGCCAGACTTTATGGGTTCTTGCAAAGACTTTGAAATTGACTGTGGGTGAAATAGGACAACCAGTTCCAAATTCTTTGCAGGGGAGTGAGATCACCTAACTTACTGTTTTAAAGGGTTATTATGGCTACTGTGTTGACAATTTGACTGTTGGGGGAAAGGATGGAAGCAGAAATTCTAGGTGGAAAATATGTGTATTACAAAAAATGGTAGGCAAGGCCCACAGAGTGGCAGAGCAGCTGGCATAAAGCATTTGGATGCTGGCTGGATATATTGAAGAAAACATCTGCCAGAATTCCTATCACAGTGATGGTGGGATCTGAGTCAAGCTTTACTTCAAGGATATCGCCTGAAGCAAACTTGAAGTTTTCATACACTGAGGTGGGAAGACTTAGAAAGGAGTAGGTTTGAAGTTGGTTACCAAACATTCAGTTTGGACACTTAATTTGAGATACTTGCTACATACTCAAATAAAGTTGTCAAGTAGAATGTTGATTATTGGAGTCTAGAATTCAGAAGGGTGTACTGAGTTGAGGACACACACACACACACACACACACACACACACACACACACACACAGACAGTAAGTCTTCACTTAACTTCAATGATACACATGGTAAGCCCTCAAATAATGTCAACAATAGGTTTTTGAAAACTGAGACTTTACGCAAAACGACAGATAAATGAAATTGGTTTTACCACAGACTGGTTGATATAAACAAGAGCTAAGTTTCTATGGCATATTTCTGGTAACAAAAACGTCACCAAACTTCTAAGTTAATATCAAAACACTTCTAATGTTGAACATTAGAATAAATGTGAACTATATCTACACTTAACAAAGACTAATAAAAACAAGCAAGATAATTATTTACCCATTTATCCCAGTTCAGTTTGCAGGTGGCCAGAGCCCATCCCAGTAGCTCAGGGCACAAGGGGCGACAGCCCAGACAGGATGCTATTCCATGGCAGGGTGTGCTCACACACATACTCATACTCAACTCACACTGGGCCCAATTTCTTCTCACATCTTTGGGACGGGGGAGGAAATTGGGGTATCCAGAGAAAACTCACACAGATATGAGTTGAACATGCAAACTTCATACAGACAGTGGCTAGGGCCAGGAATTAATTTTAGATTCTAATCAACATTATAATGAAATGATGTTGAAAAAATAATTTTATTAAAAAATCTGCAGCCGGGCTTGGTGGCTCAGCCTGTAATCCTGCGCCTTTGGGAGGCTGAGGTGAGTGGATTGCCTGAGCCCGCGGGTTCGAGACCCGCCTGGGCAGCGAGACCTCATCTCTACAATAAATAAAAAAAATCAGCTGGGCGTGGTAGTGCATGCCTGTAATTCCGGCTACTTGAAAGGCTGAGGCACAAGGATCACTGGAGCCCAGCAGGTGGAGGCTGCGGTGGCCGGGAGCGGCCACTGCACTCCAGTCTGGGCGACAGGGTGAGACTCCAACTCAAAAAAAAAAAATTGCTTTGTTTGTATGTGTGTGTGTATAAAGGTTGAATGAAATTAACGAGGAGTGTGTGTAGCTATATGAAGACAAAATTACAAAGAACTGACAGTCTGTGGTTCTTCAATAGTAACAAATGGAGGCAATGAAATAGAACCAATAAGAAAACCAAGAAGGCACATTCAGAGAAATAGGAATAAAATTAGGAGAATGCAGACATCCAAGGGAAGCAAGATAGTCAAGGAACTATTAACTCTGGCAAATATTACTGATAGGTTAGATGGCATGGTGGAGACTGGTCATTGTTTTATGCCATCTAGAGGTCATTTATGACTTTGGTAAGGAAACTTTCAGTAGAGTGGTGGTGGTGGGGGCATGTAGAGATTATTTTTCCACTCACAAATGTCAAAAAAAGTCAAAAGAAGTTCTGGTGTGTGTGTGTGTGTGTGTGTGTGTGTGTGTGTGTGTGTGTGTGTGTGTGTATTAGAAAATATGATTTGTTCAATTTCTTGTTCTTTCAGAAATCACCACACTGTCTTCCAAAGAGGTTGCACTAGTTTGCATTCCCACCAGCAGTGTAAAAGTGTTCCTGTTCCTCCACATCCACGCAAGCATCTGTTGTTGTTTGTTTTATTAATGATGGCCATTCTTACTGGGGTTAGGTGGTATCTCAATGTGATTTTGATTTGATTTCTCTGATAATGAGTGAGGCTGAGGACTTTTTCATGTTTCTGTTGACTGCCCTCATATCTTCTTTTGAGAAGTGTCTATTCCATATGACCCATTAATTCCCCTATTGGGAATAAACGCAGAGGAACACAAATCATTCTCCAAAAAAGGTATCTGCACACACATATTTGTTGCAGCTCTATTCACAATAGCAAAAACATGGAACCAACCATGTTGCCCATTGAAGCTAGACTGAATAAAAAAATGTGTACATATACATAATGGAATATTATGCAGCCATAAAGAAGAACAAACATATGAACTTTGCAGCAACTTGGATGGATTTGGAGCCAGTCATACTCAATGATCTATCACAGAAACAAAGAACAGAGTACCATAAGCTCTCACTCATAAGCAGATCTTGAACAATTATAATACTATAAGAAAGGGATTGGCAGTATGGGAAACTGTCGGGGGGTGGGATTGGCAGTTGAGGGAAACTGCTAGGGGAGGGAGGGGCATACCACCTCAACAAGGGTACCTGCATAATCAACATTTGTATACCTAACTTTAAGTTGTATTCCACATCTTTATAATAAAAAAAAATCCTAAAGTAGAAAGAGTAAAGCATTCTAAATGCTAAAAATAATAGAAAATATGATTTGGGAAGATTTTTCATTAATATGCAAAAAAAATTAATAAAATCAACTCACTTTTCTACAAAATAAAAGCTTTGATGCTTTAGAAACCTTGCTAGGTATAATTCGTTTTAAAATATTTCTTTTTCATTTTTTAATTGGCCATCTAATTTTTAAATTTTTTTATATTTTAAAGATGTGGGGTGCATATGTATATCCTTTTTTTCATTAAAAATATTTTCTTCTGAACATAAAAATGTATATGTAACCAGATTTATAAAATTTACGTACATATATATGAAAAAATGTTTAAATCATTCATTAGAAGTAACTACTCTCTAAATTTAGGGACAATTAATTTTTCTTATCCTATCATAGTGTTTCAATTTTTACTTGTTTATCATGTGAAAAACATTTGACATGAGATCTAGTCACTTAGCAAATTTTTAGTAGGGCAATATTATTTGACCTTAAGGAAAAAAAAAGAAATTCTACCATATGGGGCAACATAAATGGATCTTGAGAACATTCCATTAAATGAAATAATCCAGTCATAGGAGAAATACTGAATGACTCCTCTTATATGGAGTATATAAAGTATTCCCTTCATATTTTACATAGTTCATTAATTTGGACCTGTAGAACATATGATAATTTACTGCATATTGTTACTATTTTTAGCAAGCAATATATATATATCTCTAATGACTAGAAATTCACTGGGGTGATAATTCTAATTCCTATATGACTTCATGTTGACATTTTCTTCATAGGCTAACTTTTTCTACTTAGAATTTCCCAGTGACTCTTGGGCCCTGGAGGATCAATAATGCCAGGGGATCATATTGGGGGAATATTAGGAATAAGCTGTAAAATAATGAAAGGCTTCTCTATATAAAGTCATATACCACACATTCACATGCCCTCACTAACAGAGAGTTATGTGAAAGGACTCCCCTGTAGAAACATTCAGATTTCTTCCACAACTACATAGATCGACAGGTTCTGTTGGTCATTTCCACCATGACTTTCCCTATTAAAAAGAAATCATCCTGTCGAACTCAGCTCCAACTGGATCAGGCTGTCTATATCTGGGATTTAGATAATTCTCCTAATTCTCTAAAAATAAAATATCATCTTCAACTGCTCCCTGAGACTTGGGTTACCTTCAGAAGAAGACAACATTTGTTATCTATTGATTAAACTTCTGGAACCAATTTAAGTGGAACAAGAACATTTGTGTGTGTGAGTATTGCCTTTTTCTTAGGAGAAAAATTTGATGGTTTAAAAGATAATGTATATCAAAGATATTAGACATTCATATGTGAAAGTAATACATAAAGATAGGTGCTGGCCTTTGTAAAACTTGAAATTGAAGAGAATGGATTTTACAGTTTTTTCCTGTTTTTTAAATAAATGTACTAGGAAAAAACATAAGCTTAATTTCAGAATATGTTTTAAGAAAAGTAACCCAATATCAAAGCTCCTACTAATTACCTCTGAACATTCAAAGCGATGTTTATCATGGAAAACCAAAAGTGGGACTATAGTCAATATGTCCCCATGTCTGAAAGTAAGCAAATCCTGGCCAAGTCAACCCTTTCTTATTTATCCTTTCATCTACACCCAGAATGGTGAGCTGCAGTATTTGAAATGGTTGAGGAAGAAAATTGGTTTTGTGCCAGACTTTATGTATATATGCATGTATATGTATATGCATGTATGTGCATATGTGAATATATATATAACATGTACATACATTCATATACATATATATGCATTATGTATATACATTTGTTTTGTTTTGTTTGGGGAGAATGCATTAGGTATCAATTAAAGTATTAAGGTTGGGTCAATGGAGGAAAATAAAATTAAAAGGACAAATATTTTCTGGCCACTCACATTAAAATATTAGAAAAAAGTTTCTCTTTGAGAAATATGTCTGGATGCATTTTAGTTGGTTTTTTTTTTTTAAGAATTTGACATGATGAAAATGTATTATCTTTTACTTTTTTTTCAAACTTAATGTGTGCTTTCTCATACTCAAATGTGGGAAGGGGCATATAACTCCTAATAAGCACACTCTAAAGTTTAGGATAATCATTGGAGAGTTAGGTGCAGAGAATTGAGATAAATTAGTTCTGATTGTGAAGATGAAGTAGGAGGGCATAGAGGGCCAGGGTCTAAGGAGACATCTTGAAGATAGTGACAGCTGGAGGGGGACAGAGTTCTGTGTTTCCTATGAACACAGAATCCAAATAAGAAAAAATGACTTAGCAACCAAAAGAAAACTACCAGTGGTCTGACTGTATCTCTTTTTCTGGCTTCCCCCTCCTAGCCCATTTCCACTGGGCCCTGCAATACTACCCTAGTTGCAGAGAGCATGACAGTTTGGACACCTAAGCATGAATGAATAGGCAGTGCTGATATATTCACAACTGTGGACATTAGCTTTGACAATGATAACTTATCAAATTGCATAAGGTGAGAGGGTTATTGAAAATCATTATTGTTTCCCTTGTAATAAAGACTATCACATTTGGAAGGCAAGGATTTAGGCTATTTTTTCACTGAAAATTAAACAAGTATTGTTGAAAACTGTTTACAAATGTTGTGAGCAGTTAAGATAGAATATTATGGTTTTCATTAATTTAGAAACAATATATATATATAATATGTGTGAGTGTATATACATATGCATATATATAATATACGTATTATAACACACACACCCCCCCACACCCACAAACCCCTTACCCAAAGGGTACAAGGATTTGTATTTTTTTAATTTTTAGAATAGCAATATTTAAAAACAAACTCATTGCATGCAAATTCAGAATTGATCTAATGTTTGTTAAAATAAAACATCGTCTGTTTTAAAATATAGCAAATTAGTATGTAAAAGTTTTGTAGCACCCTAAAATCAGAAAACAAAAATTGTTTTCTTTTTCTTATCTAATATAATTTAATATAATCTAAATCTACAAATTAAATATTTTTACAAATATATAAAGTGGTTTTGTTTGCTTATTTTTACTGTGTAACCTTAAATTGATTTCTTTTCTGTTGGTCCTTAACTTTTGATCTCATAAGATTTTAAATAGCCAAAGAGAAGAGTTTTAAATGAGACATGCTTGTCTCATTTGACATTCTACTTAGTCAACAATATCTTCCCACAAACCCAAACACACAAGAGTTGGCATCTGACTACAATGACATGGTCTCAAACATTTGTTTCTGATCCTATCTTATCTTTTTTTTCAGCAGCTGAGAGACACGGATAAATGACTGAAAGGAATAGCACCAGGGTGACAGAATTAATTCTCTTGGGCTTTTTAGTCCATAGAGAGATTGAAATTATTCTCTTCCTGCTCATTTTAGCCGTATATGCTCTAACTTTGGTAGAAAACTTTGGGATGATTTTCGTAATCTGGTTGGATTCTCGACTTCACACACCCATGTACTTTTTCCTCAGGAATCTGGCCTTTGTAGACCTTTGTTACTCTTCATCAATAGCCCCCAAGTTCCTGGAGACCCTCTTGACCAAGCACAAGTCTATATCTTTCCATGCATGTGCAACACAGTGGGGCTTTTTTCTGATCTTCTTGATTTCAGAGATGTTCCTTCTGGCAGTAATGGCTTATGATCGCTATGTGGCCATATGCAATCCTCTTTTCTACATGGTGGTCATGTCCCAAAAAATGTATATGCGGCTTGTATTGGGCCCCTACTTATACAGCTTTTCTGTTGCTTTACTCCACACAGTAGTTACTTTCCAACTAATCTATTGTGGTCCCAATATAATAAATCACTTCTATTGTGATGATGTCCCTTTGATGACCCTTGCATGCTCAGACATCAGCCTCAAAGAGATTTTGATTTTCATCTTTGCTGGATTCAACATGATCAGCTCTTTGACTACTGTCCTTATTTCTTACTTATACATTGTGGCTGCCATCTTGAAAATCCAGTCTACAGAAGGGAGGTGCAAAGCTTTTTTGACCTGTGCCTCTCATCTGACCACTGTGACTATATTTTATGGAACTCTGATCTACAGCCAAACTCAAACAATTCCCTTGATACAGACAAAATGGCTTCTGTGTTCTACACAATAGTTATCCCCATGCTAGACCCCATGATCTACAGTTTGAGGAATCAAGAGGTAAAGAAAGCTCTGAGGAAAGTCTGTGAAAAATGGTATGTCTTGCCATTAACAAACTTTAAAAAAGGAATTTCATGACTTAGGACAATGTCATATGCAGATGTGTTGTTTTCAAAATTTTTTGCCAAATTACATTTATTTTTCTAATTCTTTCTCCAAGTAAAATCCTTTTGCACCTGAGTTGCTGTTCATAAAATTTGTAATAATATGAACTGTTTAAAGAAGTAGAATTAAGTTTTTTTAACAAATTACTGCTGTTTGGATATGTGGCCCCCAATGTCGCTGATCTGGAGGTGCCTATGAAAAATAAAACTTAGTTGTTTTTCAATTTTTTTTCTTTTTAATGTATTGATGGAAGACAGAGGAAGGAGTAAAGAAGTGACTGTTTTTTGTATTCCCATGTAATTTTATGTAATTTTCCATTCTTCAATTGTACTTGAGGTGCTAACAATCATTTCTCAAACTGCCTCTGGCCACCATTGCATCCACTAGTGGTTACTCCCTAAAATTACAGTGTGTTGGTTCATTTTACATGCCAATTTGACTAGACTAAGGAATGCCAAAATGACTGGTATAACATATATGTGTGTGTGTGAGGGTGTATCTGCAATAGATTAGCATTTTAATCAGTAGTCTAAGTAAAGAAGATAGCCCACATCAAATATGCAAGGATCATCTATTGAAGGACAACATAGAACAAAAAGGCAGAAGACGAATGAATTCTCTCTTGTGTCTTTACATGAAACATCTTTTTTTCCTGCGCTTGGACATCAGCTTCTGGTTTTTGGACCTTCAGATTCTGGGATTTACACCACCTCCTTCCTCCCTACTAATGTTCTCAGGCCTTCAACCTCAGACTGGTAGTTACATCATTGGCTGCCCTAGTTCTCAGGCCTTTGGACTCAGAAAGAATTATATTACCTTTTTTTTTTCTGGTTCTTTAGTTTGCAGAGAACATATCATGGGAGTCTCAGATTCCATAATTGCACAGAGCAGTTCCCATAATAAGTCTCCTCACATGTAGCATTCGGTAGATGATAGATAGATAGATAGATAGATAGATAGATAGATAGATAGATAGATAGATTGATTGATCTATTTTCTTTTGATTATATTTCTCTGGAGATTTCTGACACATGATTATTATATCTTTTGAAAAGATGACTTTTTCACATGAAAAACTTAGAGACTGACAATTTCTTACTGTAAGTTCATACTCTGTTTCTTTACCCCACTACAAGCAAAAATACAGACATCTCTCTAAATTTCCTAAGAAAAGCAGTGGTATTCAAAGTTTCTTTGATGTTTTGAGAATATAAGGAAATTGCAATAGAGTGAGTTCAGAAAAGGGTAGCTTAAAACAAAGGAATAAATATGGCTGCTGTCAGAGTTCAAGAATAAAGCTCTGTGGAGGGGTGGTTGTAAAGCAACATAATCCAAAATCTACTCATCTCTGCAACTATGATGCAATGAAGTGATTTTTATCCATTCATTTATTGATGCTTGATGCCTATTATTTATTTGATATTGTGTGATGTTCTTGGTGAGCAAACATAAACATATTCTCTGTCTGGTAGTGCTGCTTGCTAGTCTGAAGCAAGAGGTAGATATCAATCAAGTACCTAGAAAAATGCTGAATTTAAAGATGAGCAACTGAGGCTTAGGGAGAGTTAAAGTGTCAGAGAAGGGTGATTGAGGCAGTTAATGTGCAGCCAAAGTCAAAATTCCAGTAGTAGAAAATACTAGCCCCAAAGTATTTTGTGGAGTCCTGCAAATGTGGAAGAACTGTATCAGCCACTGAGGAAAATGGAGGCACATGTGAAACAAGACAGTACTGATGTAGGAACAAAATTCCCTGAACCTTTAAAAAAATAGGAAACACAGTATCAGCCCTGTTTGTGTGTTTTTGTGTGTGTGTGTGTGTGTGTGTGTGTGTGTGCGCGCGCGCGCTTCGGTGTGTAGCCCATTAAACTCCGGTGCAAATACCACCTTAGTTTTACTAGTTTTCCAACATGCCTCTATGGCCTGGATTTGGCTTGGACATGCATTATAGGTTTTCAATCTGAGTGACTCATTGGGAAGAATGGATTATCATTTACCATTTGTCACTCTTAGTGTCAAATATAATTCATTGGTGGCATGAAGGTGAAAGAGTGATTGAATGATGGTGAATGAGTGAGCAATCAAAATAAATACAAAATTGACTGTTTTCCTGCTCACAATGACACCCTGCTCTCTTAGATTTTTCCTTCTCCACAGAGGTGGAATGTGACATCTGTCATTGTACTAGTGGCCCTATCCTTCTAAGTACCATATATTGAAGTCATCACTTGACTAAGGATAAGTCAATCTGATGTCTTTTCTGGGAATTTGCAATTATACTCCTTAATTCTAAAGAGTCTTAGTGAGTCATTTAAGGATAGGTTAAGTGAAATCTGGAACAGTGCACTGAGAAACAGAAAACTGGTCTGTAGAAAAAGAAAAAGAAAGAAACTCAGACAAAAGGAACACATGTCAGTCAGTTCAGAGACTTACAAAGTGGGTGACTATCTGTTCTTATAGTGTCCAAGACCTAAACACTGTGTGTGTGTGTGTGTGTGTGTGTGTGTGTGTGTGTGTGTGTGTGTGTGTGAGAGAGAGAGAGAGAGAGAGAGAGAGGCAGACCTGGTACATTATTTGCTCTTAAGTTTCATAACATATTCCTGTAATTAAAAACAAACAAACTTGTCTCATTATTTACTTTTATTCAGTCACTTGGGTTACTGTGGCTTTAAAATGAAACTTTTTTAATAAGACAAGTGAAAAGGTGAATATATTTTAATTAAATCCATGACTTGAATTATAAGACTGTGTTACTATGATCAATGTATTCTGATAAGTATTTGAATAAATTTAGCAATCCAGGAAATGCTATTATGTTAATAATAGACAAAATGAAGCCATGCTGATGATGTTTGCCACGGTTACATGTAAATTCTTTCTTAGCCTGACTGATGTGGAGCTGGAGGCGAGAGAGAGCCAGAGGCAAGAAGATTGCCTGAGTCCAGGAGTTTGAGACCAGCCTGCACAACTTGTTGAGCCCTCATCTCTACAATAAATTGTAAAAAAAAGAAAAAATTAGCTGGGCATTGTGGTGCATGTCTGTAGTTCCAGTTACTTGGAAGGCTGAAGTGGAAGGATTACCTCATCTGAGCAGGTTGAGGATGTAGTAACCATGAGTATGCCACTGCACCCCAGCCTGGGTGACAGAGTGAGACTCCAACTCAGAAACAAAAACACAAACAACAATAGCAAGCAGAAACAAAACTAAAACAAAAAACACTTCCCTCCTACCATGGGCTGATTTATCTTTTTATTATCTCTAACATTCCTGCTTTCATCTCACCAATAAATTAGTAGACACAGAGATTCAGACACAGGTATGACCAGTAATAAAAATTTATCTGCATTTAAGCAATGACATCTTATCAAAATAGGAAGAATTTTTTAGTCTTCAAGTCAAATCTCAGTTGTATCATGTGCTGACTTAGTGACACTGGATGATGTCTCTGACTTCTAATAAATAGACACTTCAAAACCACCTATGAGTGATGGGCAAAGATGCAAAGCTAATTTGACATTACTAACTTCTGAGTGAGTGATGACTCACTTAAAACTCAGAAACAAAACAGGTCTGTTTCAGCAAATATTTCCTTGAATGATGTGGGAAGCACATCATATATTTGAGTTCCATCTCAATTTTTTGAACACTACATTAGTAAAATTAACCAATAATGTAAGAACAGAGGCTTTTACAACAAATTTACTTAATTGTAAGCCTCAATTCAACCACATAATAGTTCTAGACATTGTGGAAATTACTGAAATTTGAAAGAAAAAATAAAGGAAGGTAGATAATACAAAAATCTCATCAGACAGAGAGATAGTACACCCCAAATTTGCTGTATATAATCAAACACTGTATATTCTATATGCATATATATTATACTATATACATTAACTTTATATACATATATGATAGGCTAATGTGTGTGTGTGTTTCTGTGTGTATATGTATGTGATTGTGGTGACTTAGCAGAGAGTTGTATCCTCCAGACTTTAGTCTCACATTCTGATTTTTTCCCCCATGTTGATATATCACATGGATAGATAGTTAGCTAAGAATATTTTATTCTTAAATTGACTCACAACTCCATTTAAATAAATCTGAAAATTTTATACAGCCACTGCAAATGATAATTCTGAGCCAATTATTATACATAGAAAGTAATATATTTAAAAATACTTAAAATATCAAAATGTCTGTGTTATATAAAACAATTTCTTATTATAGGTCAGTAAATACTGGCCAAAAATTACTCTATAAAGAATTAGTTACAAGTCTTTAAGAACCACATTAGCTGAAGTTAATCCATGTTATTGTAAAATGGGTAACATGATTAAATTTAAATATTAACCTTTTGTGAAGACATTAGCACTATTATATTAAAGTATGTATTTTAAAAGTTATTTTTATATGTCTTGTCCACTCCCCAAGTCATTATTAAAGCAGAAGTTGGATATTCTAAAATAAATTTCTAAGTATAAACTCTGAAAAAAATAAATGAGCTGTCATTACTGTGTTAAAACTCAAGCTTATTATTGGGGCAGGGGAATCCATACATAGAAGAAAAATGAATCTTGAAGCCATATCCATCAATCTCTAAAGGTAGACACTCAAAATAAAAACCATTTTGGTTGTTGTTGCTTGTTTTGTAATTCCATTTTAGTGTATTCAAAAAATATAAAAGTGTTGTAAATTGTAGTATTCAACTCAAAAGAATATGCCACTCTTTATAGTAATTATTGAACATACACTCACACACACATATAAATACATTCATGTACAATTTGCATAGAAATAACTCATATAATAATATATCAACTAAGTGGTGAACACTTTGTACCTACTTATACAGGCACAATAAGAATAAAGTATTTGATGAAAAATATATTTAACAGATTCTAAAGCATAGTAATATAATAATAGAATGTAAATAATTTCCTAAAAATCTAACTTTTCCAGAAAAAGTTTAGAGGCAGCACAAATTTGTGTTGGATCAGTACAAAGACAGAAAAATTATATATGTAAATTTGTGCCCTAATATAAGGATTTCAAAAAATACCGTTCTTCAAAGGTTTGTATCTCATTTATAATACAAGAAAGTGTGATTTGATTTTTTGCTTTAAAATAATGTCACTCACTCATCGCTTAAAAATTGTTTCCTCTTCTGAAAAAATGGGACTCTTGCATAAATTAAGTAAAATGACACAAAGTAAAGGGTGTAAAAAGTGTCTAGCACACAGGAAGCATGAAATACAGCCAGCTAGTGTTGTTATCCTTTTTTAAAAATCATTGCTTCCACCTTCATACATTTATGATAACATCTTCATCAATTTCCTCTTGCTATAAGCCTCACAAGTAACTTTGTCTCTGCCAAATTTGTTACTCAATATTAAAATACTCACAAATTTGTGTTATGTGTTTACAGTGTGTACCATACCAGTACTTAATAATTTCAGTTAAATGTTATTAGTTATATAATGAGAGTTGCCTCTTTTATTTTGTTTGGTTGTTACTTATTTATTTAACGCTTTCCAGAAACTGACTGGTTCTCCTTCCTTGCTTAAGTAGCTATTACTAACAACCTATTCCTTGTCTGCAAAGACACTTTCCTTTTCCTACTCATTAGCATCTGAATTCTGTCCCTTTCTTTTTTATTTTCCGCCACTTGCCCTTATCTTCGTTTTCTTGTTATAACTGTCCCTTTCAATACTTATTTCCTTGTGGGAATTCATATGATTGGAATAAAAGAGATAATAAAGTAGGCAATTGCTTTCTTCCTTTCGTAGAATTTTGGCAGCGATTGGACTAAAGCAAAAGGCGCAACTTTATAGGTTGCCTCTACCAAAATACTAAGGAGAGCTGTTACTTCACTTAATTGTAAATTTTTTTTTTCATTTATCAGTATTTTTTATTATGGTTTTGTGGGGTACAGTTAAGGGTTAGGTGTACAATTACGTTTCATTCAGGCACCCTGTAGATAAGAAGTGTTTTCCCATCCCCCGACAGATATTTGCAACTGTTAATCCCAGCCCCCTCCCCCCCATAGTTTCCCAGTACCATCCGTCATTTTCTCATAGTATTGCATTGGATGTTCAAGGTCCATTATATGAGTGAGAACATGTGATATTCGGATTTTTGTTTTTGTGAGAGGTCACTCAGTATTATAGACTCTAGTTCCATCCAGGTTGCAGCGAAATTCATGATTTTGTTCTTTTTTATGGCTGCGTAGTATTCCATCGTGTATATGTACCACATTTTTTTAATCCAGTCCTCTTTTGATGGGCAGCATGGTTGTTTCCAGGTTCTTGCTATTGTGAACAATGCTGCGATAAACATACGTGTGCAGGTATCTTTTTTATAGAGTGATTTGTGTTCTTCAGGGTATATTCCCAGTAGGGGGATTGCAGGGTCATATGGAAGGTCAATTTTTAGAGCTTTTAGGAATCGCCACACTGCTTTCCACAGAGGTTGCACTAGTTTACACTCCCACCAACAGTGTAGAAGTGTTCCCTTTTCACCACACCCTCTCCAGCAGCTGTTATTTTTTGAGTTGTTGATAATTGCCATTCTGACTGGAGTTAGGTGGTATCTCAGTGTGGTTTTGATTTGCATCTCCCTGATGATTAGTGAGGTTGAGCATTTCTTCATGTGTTTGTTGGCTGCTCGAATGTCTTCTTTTGTGAAGTGTCTGTTCATGTCTTTTGCCCATTTTATAATGGGGTTGTTTGTTTTCTTCTTTTCAGTACGCTTCAGTTCCTTGTAGATCCAGGATGTTAAGCCTTTGTCAGACCTAGAGTGGCAAAGACTTTTTTCCCAGTCTGTAGGCTGTCTCCCTGCTCTCTTGATGGTTTCTTTGGCTTTGCAGAAGCTTGTCAGTTTAATAAGGTCCTATTTGTCTATCTTCTCTCTTAAGTCCTGTGGGTTTCGGGTTTTGTACAGGAATTGGATGCCAGTTCTGATTTCCATGAGAGTATTTCCTTCCTTTTCTAAGGTTCTTATGGTTTGAGGTTTTACATTTAGGTCTCTGATCCATTTGGAGTTAACCTTTGTGCATGGGGATAGATAGGGGTCCTGTTTCAATCTTCTGCATGTGGTCAGCCAATTTTCCCAGCACCATTTACTGAATAGGTTCTCCTCTCCCCATTGGTAGGTGGTGGGGGCTTTGTCGAAGATGAGTTGGTTGAGAAATTGAGGTTTTGCTTCTGGAATCTCAATTCTGTTCCATTGATCTATATGCCTGTTCCTGTACCAATAACAAGCTGTTTTGATGATTGTAGCTTTATAGTAAAGTTTGAAATCTGGTATTGTGATACCACCTGCTTTGTTTTTTTTTGCTGAGGATTGTTCTGGCTATTCTTGGATGTTTGTGTTTCCATATGAATTCCTGTGTTGTTTTTTCTAGGTCTGAGAAGAATGTTGTTGGTAATTTAATGGGTATTGCATTGAATTTGTAGATTGCCTTAGGTAGGATGGACATCTTCACAATGTTGATTCTTCCGATCCATGAGCATGGGATATTTTTCCACTTGTTCATGTCGGCTTTGATTTCTTTGAGCAGTGTTTTGTAATTTTCATTGTAAAGGTCTTTCACGTCTCTGGTCAGGAAGATGCCAAGGTATTTCATTTTTTTTGTGGCTATTGTGAATGGAACTGTGTTTTTTATTTGGGTTTCTGTTTTGTTTATTATTGGTGTAGAGAAATGCGATTGTCTTTTGTACATTTATTTTGTATCCTGAGACTTTGCCAAAGGCTTTTATCAATGTAAGGAGACCTTTGACAGATTCTCTTGGGTTTTCAAGGTACACCATCATATCATCTGCATAGAGAGATAGCTTGACTTCCTCTTTTCCTATTTGAATACCTCTGATTGCCTCTTCTTCTCTGATTGCTTTAGCCAGGACTTCCAATACTATGTTGAACAGGAGGGTAGAGAGTGGGCACCCTTGTCTAGTTCCAGTTTTCAGGGGAATTGGTTCCTATTTTTGTCCATTTAGGAGTATGCTGGCTGTGGGTTTCTCGTAGATGGCTTTTACTATTTTGAGGTATGTTCCCCATATGCCTAGATGTTCAAGGGTTTTTATCAAGAAGGGGTGCTGGATTTTATCAAAAGCTTTTTCTGCATCTAGTGATATGATCATGTGGTTTTTGTTTTGACATCTGTTGATGTATTTAATTACATTTATGGTTTTACGAATATTGAACCAGCCTTGCATGCCAGGAATGAAGCCTACTTGGTCATGATGGATGATTTTTGAGATGTATTGCTGAATCCGGTTTGCTAGGATCTTGTTGAGGATTTTAGCATCTATGTTCATCAAAGATATTGGCCTGTAGTTCTCTTTCTTTGTTGGATCTTTACCTGGCTTGGGTATCAATGTGATGTTGGCTTCGTAAAATGATTTGGGGGGAGTTCCATCTTTTTCAATCACCTGGAATACCTTCAGTAGGATTGGTATCAGCTCCTCCTTAAATGTCTTGTAGAATTCTGCTGGAAAGCCATCTGGACCAGGGCTTTTTTTTGTAGGAAGTTTTCTTATTACGTGGTTGATTTCCTTGATTGTTATTGGTTTATTTAGGGTCTCAATTTCTTCTTGTTCCAACCTAGGTAGGTTGTGTGATGTCAGAAAGTCTTCCATTTCCTTCTGGTTTTCAAGTTTGTTTCCATACAAGTGTACGTAGTAGTCTCTAATGATCTTTTGTATTTCTTCAGGGTCAGATGTGACTTCATCTTTTGTGTTTCTGATTATGCTTATTTGGTTTTTTTCTCGTTTTTTCTTGGTCAGTCTAGCTAGGGGACCATCAATCTTGTTTACCCTTTCGAAGAACCAGCTTTTTGTTTCATTGATTTTTTGTATTATCTTTTTGTCTTCTATGTCCTGGATTTGGGCTTTTATTTTGGTGATCTGGATTCTTCTGCTGAAATTAGGGTTTTTGTGGTCTTGCTTTTCCAGCTTCTTTAGGTGGCTTGTTAGGTTTTCAATTTCTGTTCCTTCCATCTTCCTCATGTGTTTTGTAGGGATATAAATTCCCCTCTTATTGCAGCTTTTAAGGCATCCCAGAGATTTTGGTAAGATGTTTCTTTATTTTCATTTGTTTCCAGGTATCTTTTGATCTCTATTTTGATGTCATCATTGACCCAGGAGTTATTTAGCATCATGCTGTTTAGTGTCCATGTCTTTGTGGGAATTGGGGGGACTTTCTTGGTGTCAATGTTTATTTTTATTCCCCTGTGGTCCGAGAAAGTGCATGGTAGAATTTCAGTCCTTTAAATTGG
>NW_007246683.1:1057048-1082191 GCF_000164805.1 Carlito syrichta | reverse complement strand
GCAGTAATGCATGACTGCATTTCATTTCATAGTGGTAGTTTTTACATTCTTTAGAGAGGAAAATGAGAATGGGGACACTTCCTCTGGTAAGTGGCAGAGCCAGGCTTCAAGCCCTTTGTCAGTATGGAAGTCCATGTACTAATTGTATGCCTTACAGCTTTCCAGATGGCATGTATTATGGGTTACATTTCAGATCAGCACAACGTAACATATGAGGTGACTGAACCATGGCTGATGGCACCATCACTGCCAGCAAGTGCTTCTGTCTTCTCTTCCTTGTTGTACTCCACTGGTAGATATTTCTAATTGATCCCAGGACCCTTTCCCACTGCGTCTCAGCCCAGGGGCCCTCCTAACTCTAGGGATTAGGGTTGGCACAAGAAATGAGACAGATTTACCACCACATGTGGGAAAAGTTATGGTTAGCTGCAGGTCCACAAAACCAGTGCATTCTTAGTTTGCATTAACACCAGCTCATCTCCAGAAATAGAGAAGGTAGTGGTAGTTCTCCTGTGCCCTGCAGAAGTTAAGTGGTACCTGGCAGCTTATGTTCAGCATGGGAAGTCTATTTTAAGAGAACTTCTGGAGCCAAGAGGACATCCATATGCAAAGGAAGAGAATGATGAAGGAAACAGCTGGAAGAACTGAATATCTTTATGTTGAAAAGGTGTGCAGGGGGCCGACACATTGCAGGCTGCCAGGGCACAAGGGTTCACTGCATG
Source organism: Carlito syrichta (assembly GCF_000164805.1). Lineage (NCBI taxonomy): Eukaryota > Metazoa > Chordata > Mammalia > Primates > Tarsiidae > Carlito > Carlito syrichta. Next base: position 1,081,469 of record NW_007246683.1, on the reverse strand, counting down.
GGCCCAGATGGCAGAGCTGAACCAGCATGCTCTAGTTATAGGAAAATAACTTTCAACTCAGTAGAAGGAAGAGCTCTTCAGAAACAGGCACAGACAGTGTAATTTCCCTGCCCTGGATGGAGTGTTTGCACAGAGCTGGTCCTCTCTAGTCTGGTGGTTAAAAGGAAGATTCTTGGAGTCCAAAGAGGTTTGAACTGAACTGCTCTCACTTTAGTCCTGCATGTTGGTTCTGTGAGCCTTGGACAATAACAAGTTGTTATTCAAGAGCACAACTGTGGGCTCCCAGGCACTATGGCAAAGCTTATATGTATACCACATGCACAGGGGTAGGTCCACAAACCCCACTGGGTATACTTAACGTATCCCCAGTTGCATAGTGGAAGATCTCACAAGTCTATTCTGCAAAGTTCTCAGAATTTTATGTCTATGAATTCATTCAACCATCCATGGAATAAATGCTGTCATTCTCCCAATTCTACAGCTAAGGAAACTGGGGCATAGAGAAGTGAAACAACTCGCCCTGGTCCCAGAGCTTACAGGTGATAGAATAAGGATTTAAGCAGGCAGTCTGGCCTTGGCACCCACACTGCTAACTGTTAAAGCCTGTGGTCTCTAGCACAGGCTTTAAGACTTTCAGGGCACTTTTATGTGCATGGTCTATATTAGGGGTCCCCTGGGAGGAGACAGGATGTTCCGCCCAGGAAGATAGGGATGGGCACTGAGGAAGCTGTCTGAATTTGGTGACATAGGAGCAGGCATCAGTCTGAGACCGTAGAGGAGCAAAGACTAATGAGGGCCCTGGAACCAGGAGGAAGGGAGGGTGAAGGCCTGGAACATAGCAGTCCTACTTACTTCCAGTACTGGAATAAGATGCCACAGACTGTGCTGCTCTCCTCTAGATACAGCCAGATACCCTGGAAATTATTAAACAGTTTATAATAAAAGGGCTATAAAAGGTGGCAAGATGAGGGCTCACTGACCAGGGACCCCAGGACTTGAGAACAACAACATGGTGCATTCCCTGGTTTTCTTATTATCTCTTACATGACCTGGATTGGGTGGCCAGAGGCCTGCAAACTGCACTGTCAATGGTCTTAGACCAAATCCCAAAAGACCCTACTCTCTCTGGCCAAAGAACTGGGAAGGCAAAGCCTAACAGACTTCACGGGGAGCCCTGGCTCCATAAACAGGACACAGTGGGCTGGCCAATCTACTTCCAGCAGCAGCAGCAGCTGCATACCCCAGGCCAACCCAACTTCTATTCCACAACCAGGGCACTGGTAGGCAGTCCAGTCTGCTCACAGCAGCAGCAGCAATAAAACCCTTTGTCTCCCTGTCCTCCCAGTAGGATAAGGAGTCCAAGACCTAGCAGCTTCTCTCCCTCTCTGGGACCCAGTGCAGTAGGTGGCCCAGTAACACCCAGTATCCCAGGGAAGTGCCTCCCACCCCCACGGATGTCAACAGCAGGGACTGAAGAGCAGCCCCAGCAACCTCTGAAAAACAAAAGCAGACCAGAATAGCATTGCAGGATTTTAAACTGTCATTGTAATTAGCTAGAATCTACGTGACACTCCTAAACAGGGTGACAGCCTGCTAAAAATAATAGATTTAAATAGGACTGAGGGTCTTCTAAAATAATAACCAAAGTATGCAGGATACATGGAAATTCACTTATCATACCAGGACCAGGAAAGCCGCAATTTGAGAAAAGTCAGTCAACTGACACCAATGACATGTTTGGAATTATCTGACAATTTTAAACCATAAAAGTGCTTCCAACAATTAATTGCAAATTTTCTGGAAACAAAAACAGAAAATATCAGCAAAGAAAATGAAATTATACAGAAAAGCTAAAGCTAAATGGAAATTATAGAACTGAAAAATACAATAACTTCAACAAAACTAATTGAATGGACATAGTAGTAGGATGGAGATGACAGAGAATGGAATCAATGAACTTAAAGACAGATCAGTGTAGTTCATTCAATCTGAACAGAGAGAAAATGACTGGAAAAAAAATGAACAGAGCCTCAGAGATCCATGGGAGATATAAATATGTATCAGGAATCTCAGAAGCAGAAGAGAAAGTATGTGCGACTATACAAATATTTGAAGAAATAAAGACTGAAAACTCCCCAAATTTAGTGAAAGACATAAATCTACAGATTCAAGAAGCTGAGCAAATCCCAAATAGGATAAACCCTAAGAAATTCACATCAAAACTACATTTCTTAAAACTAAAGACAAAAAAAAAAAAAATCTTAAAAATAACCAGAGAGAAACAATGTATTTTCTGTAAAGGAATGCCAATTTGAATGGCAATAGGTTTCTCATCTGAAACCACGGAGGCCAGAAGAAAGTAGCACTTTTTTTAAAGTGTTGAAAGAAAAAAAGTTTCAACTTCTAATCCTGACTTCTATAAAACTCTCTTTCAGGAATGAAGAGAAAATAAAGACATTCTCAGTAAAAGGAAGTCTAATAGAATTTGTCCCTAGTTGACATACCCTTAAATAATTTACTGAGGAAGTTCTCCAAAGAAAATGTATAAGAGACAAAGTCTGAGCCCTTCTAAAAGGAAACAACAATAGAAAAGGAGAAAGTAAAACTACATAGAATAGACTATTCTTCACCTCAATAGGTTTTGTTTTTTTTTTTTTTAGTTGGAGTCTCACTCTGTCACCCAGACTGGAGTGCAGTGGCACGTCCCCAGCCACCGCAGCCTCAACCTACTGGGCTCCGGCGATCCTTCCACTTCAGCCTTCCAAGAAGCTGGAACTACAGGTGTGTGCTACCACACCCAGCTAATTTTTTTGATTTTATTGTAGAGATTTCTCGCCAAGTTGCCCAGGCAGATCTCAGGCACAGGCAATTCACTCACCTCAGCCTCCCAAAGCGCGGGGATTAAAAGTTGAGCCCCCGAGCCCGGCACCTCAATAAGTTTTTAAACCATATTCTATCATTGAAGCAAAAGTTTTAACATTATCTCAATGAACGTGGAAGGAATATTGAAGGCAATACTATTTTCCAAGTGGTGGGTGGTACAAGGACAAAAATAGAAATAACATTTCTGTACTTGACTCAAAGTGGTGAAATGCCTACAACAGCAGGCCATGATAAGTTATATATATATGGTAATACCTAGAACAACCACTAAGAAAACTATACAGAGGGATAGTTTTAAAAACATTATAAATAAATCAGAAATCAAACTCTAAATGACATCCAAGTAACTCACAGGGCAGCAGGGGGGAAAGAAATAAAGGAAACAAAGCAAACAATAAAATGGTACACTTAATTGCTAACATGTCAGTAATTACTTTAAATGACCTAAAAAAAAAATTTCCAGTTAAAAGACAAACATTGGTAGGGTTAATTTAAAAACATGACCAAGTATGTACTGTCTAAAAGAAACCCACTTCAAACATAGTGACACAGGTAGATTGAAAGTAAAAATTTAAAAAAGGAAAAATACATTATGTAAACATTAATTTAAAAACAGGAGTGCCTATATTGATATCAGAAGAGGTATACATTAGCAAAGACCATTACTAGGGACAAAAGGGACATAATGATAAAAAGTCAGTACATCAAGAAAATACAAAAACCTTAAATGTGTATGCACCAAAATACAGAGATTTAAAATACATGAAACAAAAACTAAGCTGAAAGAAGAAATACAAATCCGCGATTATAGCTGGAGATTTCAAAACCTGTCTCTCGGCAATTAATAAAAATAATAAACAGAAAATCAGCAAGGGTATAGAAGAACTGAACAGTACTATCACCAACATTGAATTGACACTTATAGAATCCTCCATCCAGCAACAGCAGAATAAATGTTCTTTTCAAGCTCCCATGGAATGTTCAGCAGGATAGACTATATCCTAGGTCATAAAACAAACTGCAGCAATTTTGAAAGAATTGAGATCATGTAAAGTATATTCTCTGGCCATAATAGAATCAATCTAGAAATTGATAATAGACAATAGAAAAATCTCCAAACACTTGAAAATTAAATAACACACTTCTAGCTAACCTGTGAATCAAAGGAGAAATTTCAAAGGAAGTGAAAAATACATAGAACTGAATAAAACACAACTTATCAAAACCTTTGGGATATAACTAGAACAGTGCTGAGTGAATTTGTAGCGCTAAACACACCAGACAGGAGGAAAGATCACAAATGAATAATCTTAAGTTCCTATCTCAAGAAACTAGAAGTAGTAGAACTATATAAAAACAAAGCAAACTGGGCTCAGTGGCTCAGCCTGTAATCCCACGCCTTGGGAGGCGGAGGTGAGTGAATTGCCTGAGCCCGTGGGTTTGAGACCCACCCGGGCAACTTGGCGAGACCTCATCTCTACAATAAATCAAAAAAATCAGCCAGGCATGGTAGCGCACGCCTGTAGTTCCAGCTGACGCAGAAGAATTGCTGGAGCCCAGCAGGTCGAGGCTGCAGTGGCCGGGAGCGGCCACTGCACTCCAGTTTGGGCAACAGGGTGAGACTCAAACTCAAAACAACAACAACAACAACAACAAAAAAACAAAGCAAGCAGTACTAGAGATAAGAGGAAAAGTCAATGAAATTGAAACCAAGAAAAAAAATAGAGAAAATTAATGAAACAAAAAGATGCTTCTACTAAAAACAAAAAGATCAGTAGAATTGGTAAACCTCTAGCAAAATTGGTACAGTAAAAGAGAAGACATATTGCCAATACCAGGAATAAAATGGGATATCACAAAGATCCTGCAGCCACTAAAGAGGTAAAATACAACTTTTTTTTTTTTTTGGAATCAGTGTCTCTGTCATCCAGACTGGAGTGCAGTGGCTCAGGTAATCATTCCACCTCAGCCTCCCAAGTAGCTGGGACTACAAGTGTGCACCACTGTGCTTGGCTAATTTCTTGATTTTTTTTTTTGTAGAGACAGTATCTTGCTATATTTTCTAGACTGGTCTCAAACTCTTGGACTCAAGTAATCGTCCCACCTCAACCTCCCAAAGTGCTGGAATTGCATGTGTGAACTACCATGCTGAGCCAGACAACAATTTTGTGTGTTCTTAAACTAGACAACTTAGAAGAAATGGACCAATTTCTTGAAAACTACAAATTAACAAAACTCAGTCAAGATGAAATAGATGACCTGAATATATTTGTATCTATTAAAGAAATGTAAAGTCTCCCAAAAAATCTCTAGGCCAAGATGGTTTCCCTGGATAATTTTACCAAATAGCCAAATAATAATACCAATTTTAACAATCTCTTTCAGAAAATAGAAAAAGCATAAAATACTTCCCAATTTATTTTATGAGGCCAGTGTTACTCTGATACCAAAACTTTGGTAAAGACAGCACAGAAAAGTGCAGACTAATATGTTTTGTGAAAATTCCTCAAGGAAATTTTAGCAAATTGAATCCAATAATGTATTTTTTTAAAAAACAATACTATACCATGACCAAGTTGGATTAACCAGCTATGCAAGGCTGGTTCAATATCCAAACATCAATTAATGTAATATACTGTATCAACAGACTTAAGAAAAAAAATCATCACATGCAGTAGATTGAAACATGCAGTAGATTGTGTATGGTGATAATGGCCGCTACCTATCACCATACACAAAAATTAACTCTAAATGGATCAAAGACCTAAACGTAAAACCTCAAACTATAAGAATCATAGAAAATGCAGGAGACACCCTTATGGAAATTGGAACTGGCAACCAAGTCCTGTTCAGAACCCTAAATGCTCATACCTTAAGAAATAAGATAGACAAGTGGGACTTCATCAGACTAACGAGCTTCTGCAGAGCAAAAGAAACCATCAAGTGAGCAGGGAGACAGCCCTCAGAATGGGAAAATATTTTTGCCGACTGTATATCTGACAAAAGCCTAACATCTAGAATCTATAAGGAACTCAAACGTGCCAAAAGGAAAAAAACAAACAGCCACATTAAAAAGTAGGCAAAAGACATGAATAGATACTTCTCAGAAGAAGATATATGGGCTGCCAACAGACACATGAAAAAGTGCTCAGCCTCACTCATCATCAGAGAAATGCAAATCAAAACCACATTGAGATGCCACCTAACCCCAATAAGAATGGCCATCATTAATAAAGCAACAGCAGATGCTGGTGAGGATGCGGAGAAAAAGGAATGCTTCTACACTGCTGATGGGAATGTAAACTAGTGCAGCCTCTTTGGAAGACTGTGTGGTGGTATCTGAAAGAACTAGAAATTGACTTTTCATATGACACAGCAATTCCCTTATTGGGAATATACCCAGAGGAACTCAAATCATTCTACAAAAAAGATACCTGCACATGTATGTTTGTTGCGGCTATATTCACAATAGCAAAAACATGGAACCAATCCATGTTGCCCATCGAAGCTGGACTGGATAAAAAATGTGGTACATATACACAATGGAATATTATGCAGCCATAACGAAAGACAAACATATGAACTTTGCAGCAACTTGGATGGATTTAGAGTCGATCATACTCAGTGATCTATCACAGAAACAAAGAACAGAGTACCGTATGTTCTCACTCAAAAGCGGACCTTGAACAATTATCATAATACTATAAGAAAGCGATTGGCAGTAGTGTGAAACTGTCGGGGGGGGGGGTGGGATTGGCAATTGAGGCAAACTGCTAGGGGAGGGAGGGGCATACCTCATCAACAAGGGCACCTGCAAAATCAACCTTTGCATACCTAATCCTGAAATATATCCCACAACTTTATAATGAAAAAGAAAAAAATCATATTCACTACTAGGTCACACTCCTAGTGAGGGCCTCCAGAATGTTAGGTTAGAACAGGCAGGGTATGGGTGTCTACTGTGCGATCCAGTACTGTATGAAAGATGCAAAGGATTGTACAGAAGTTAGACTGGAAAATACAGTTTATTTAAAAAGTAAGTTAGAGGAGCTTAACCTCCCCAAGGTAGAGGAGGGGGGCAAGACTAGGAAACATGGCAACCATAGCTTAGGGAGCCACATGGTCACCCATTTCATGGCTTAGCAAAGAAATGGCTGGCTACTCGAAGTCAAATCCTTTTTAAACTTTCCCTTCGATGGGGGAAAGGTCATTAAGGTGATTGGGTGGTGGTCTGCTCCACTTCATCACAAAGAAGCAGGTAATGATGTCAGGTGATGGAGAGGAGGCAGATGGGTGGGTTAGTCTCATGACAGTTGCCATGTTGATGGGGTCTGGGTTGTGAAGGTCATCGAGAGCTAATCAAGTTAACTTGTTTACAAAACAAGCTGGGGAAGAGATTGTAAAGCAATTATCAAAGCTACCTTTGAGAAACAGGTTCTGAACTTGGCTAGTGGATTAGAGGGAAACTAAAGTGAACTACTAGAAAAACATGACAACTAGGCAGTGTTAAAATGGCTGCTCTTTGGCTATGTTAATTCCATATTATGTCCTTTCATTCACTGATGAAAAAAAAGCATTTGTCGATACATTTGACATCTATCCATGATATAAACCCACAGTCTACTTGGACTATAGGAGAAGGTCCTCATCTTTGTGAAGAACATTTGCAAAACAACGAAAACTAATATCATATTGAATAGTGAAGGACTTAATTGTCTGTATGATCAGAACAAGGCAAGGATACTCTTAACTATTCTTGTGAAGATAGTACTGGATATTTTATTCATAGTAGCCAGATAAGAAAAGGAAAGAAAAGACAGTTTGGAAAAGAAGAGATAAAACTCTCTCTTTGTAAGTGACATGATTTGTCTACCTAGGAAATCTACAGAAAACCTTCTTAGCACTTATAAGTGATCTCCGGTAGGGTTGCAAGATACGAGATCAACATATAAAAACAAATTACATGTATACGAACTGACAATGCACAAGTGAAACACAAAACATTAAATAACATAAAATGTTAGGTGTAAATCTAACAACATATGGGATCTGCATGATGAATATCACAAAATGCTAGTGAAATAAATCAAAGAAAATCTTAATATTTGGAAAGAGATTGTATTCATGGATTGAAGACAACATAGTAAAGATGTCAGTTTTCTCTAAGTTGATCAATACGATTCATGCAATTTCTATCAAAATGTCAACAAGGTTTTCTAAAAAACCTTAGAAAACTGATTCTGAAATGTATAGGGAAAGGTCTAGAATAGCCAAAACTATTTGAAAATGAAGAATAAAGTGAAACAAATTATTCTCCCTGATATTAAAGCTTACTCTGCAGCTACAGTGTATTAGTAGAGGGATAGACGTGTACATCAGTGGAATAGAATAGAGATCTAAAAATAAACCCAAACAAATATACCAAATTAATTTTTGACAAAGATATAAAAGAAGCTCAGTGGAAGTAATGGCCTTTTCACTAAATATTGCTGGAGCAATTGATCATCTATAGGCAAAAAAAAAAATGAACCTTGACCTGAACTTCACACCTTACCAAAAAAGTAAGCAGATTACAGAAAAGTAAGCAGATTATGGATTTAAATGTAAACTTTAAAACAAACTTCCAGAAAAAAAGACATAGGATGACATCTTTGTCATCTTAGGACTAGGTAAGATGTTCTTAGACTTGGAACCAATACATGATTCATAAAGCAAACATTGCTGAATTGAAACTCATCAAAATTAAAAACTTTTGCTGTGTGAAAGTCCTTGTTAATGATGTGAAAATACAAATTATAGACTGGAGAAAATATTTGCAAATCACATGTCTTTCAGTGGACTTGTATCAAGAATATATCAAGAGCTTCCAAAATTCAATAGTAAAAACATAAACAATCGTTAGAAAATGGTCAAGAGATGTGAACAGGCATTTCACCAAAGAAGATACACAGATGGCAAGTAAGTATATGAAAGATGTTCAATGTCATTAGCCATTAGACAAGTGCAAATTAAATCTGCAGTGAGATAACACTACATACCTAGCTAAAATAAAAAATAATGGCATCAAGTGGTGGCCAGGATACAGAGAAGCTGATTCATATATACATTGGTGGTGGAAATATAAAATTGTACAGCCACTTTGGAAAACAACTTGGTAGTTCCTTTTAAAATGAAAACTCATCATATGATCCAACAGTTGCACTGTTGTGCATTTATCCTAGAGAATTAAAAACTCATTTTCACCCAGAAACTTGCACGTGACTATTCATAGCAACTCTAGTCATAGTAGCTCAAAACTTGAAACTACCAAATGTTCTCCAGTGGGTGAATGATTAAACTGTGGTACATCCATATCATAGAATACTACTTAGCAATAAAAATGAACAAATTATGAGTATAGCAACCTGGTTGAAACCCAAGAAAATTATGCCAAGTGAAAAAAGTCTCAAAAGCATACATAGTACATGATTCTATTTCTTTAACATTTATGAAATAACATGATTACAAAGATGGAGAACAGATTAGTGGTTGTCAGGGTGGGAAAGGAGGGTGAATGGAATCATAAAGGTATAGTCTTGTGGTAATGGACAGTTAAGTTTCTTGATTGTGGTGGTAGCTACACAAAGCTACATGTGTCACAAAACTGCACAGAACTGTGTGCACACACAAAAGTGAGTGCATGCATAACTGGGGAAATTGGAACAAGTTCTGTGGATCACACCAATGTCAGAATCCTGATTTTGATGATGTGTTATAGTTATGCAAGGTGTTGCCATTGGAGGAAGGGATACGCGGGACCTACCTGTATTTTTTCTGTCACCTTCCTATGAATCTATAATTATTACAAAGGAAAGATAGAATGCCTTGAGGGTCTTTTTAAAAATCTAGATGTCCAGGCCACACCTCATCCCAATTAAATCCTGATTCTACAAGTGGAATTTAGGCATCTGTATTTTTCAGACTCCTTAAGTGACTCCCACACAGCTTAGTTTGAGAACCTGTGCTCATTGATGTGTGCAGCTGTCATAATTGTCATCCTCCTCATCATTAAAGCAGCACGAATGCAGCCTTTCCTCTGTGCCATGCACTGTTTGAAGCACTTGGCACCCATCATCCCATTTCACCATCAGTAATAATTATGTTCTTTCTTCACTGCCATCATTAGGCCTCCTTCTCCATTGGGGACTGGTTGGACACTGCCTGGTAGTCCTGAAGCTTAGAAAATGCAGAGCTTCCTCATCCTTTCATTGTGGCACTCATCTTGCGAGTGAATTTGGCCTTGTAGTCAGAGCAACAGGGCGTGGAAGAAATCACAGGGTATGCTGTGGTCTGGGGATTGGTCCACCCTATCTTGTTTGGGCTGCAGGGTTAATCTATTTCATAATTTCTTGTGCCCTAAAAGGAAAAACCTCAGCTGCCAAAAATAAATGTTTCCACACCTGGGACACTGAAAATTATGAATGTGCCTTAGGGCTGAAGGGTGAAGAAGACAGGGAAAATGTGTGGAATCTCACCAAGCAAACAAGCAGGGCTGCCCCACGTGCTCTCCAGGGGCACCATTCACGTAGACAACAGTGTCATCACCCTGGTTGCAAAGATGCTGATGAAATAAGAGGAAGGCTGCATGTATGTGGTAGTTTAGACAATCACTTAGGAGAACCAAGTGACAAAAGAGGACCACGAGGTAGAGGTGAACACACTATATAAATTGCTCCTGACCCCAAGAATAGAGTCTCCATCATGTCCTGGGGCACATTCCCTCCCAGCCACAAGTCAGCTGCTGCTCTGTGTCTCAGTCCATGCATTAAGGATTGAAGTGTTAGTTTTATTTTCCTAAAGTATTAGGATTATCTTGAAGGTCTCAAAATGGAATCTTCAAAATGCTCAATATAAAATATCCCCCAATACTCAATTATCTAGAAAGAACTGTATTATTTGCGATGCATGAGCCCTGTGCTCTCTCAGTTTAGTGAAATCACGCTGATCCCCTACCTGGAGTAGGAGGATCCTTTGGCCATGGCAGGTGGCCAAGGATAAGGACAGAAGGCTGTTTCTTTGACAGCATGTGTTTCAGACCAATTAGTCTCTGCTCTGTCAGGGTTGCTAAGTTTGGCACTAATCTCTTCTGTAAACACACGTTGAAAGCAGACATTTATATAAAGGCCAGTGTCAAAATTATTTTTTCAAAAGGCACAGGTACCAGAACAACTTAGTACACTTGCATTTTCTTATCCCTCTCTCACTCCGAGAGTGAAATGTGAAATCAAGTCCTGCCCAGCTGGGTTGCTGGAGGCTGCTGGGGTGGCCTTGGTCAGGAAAGACTGGAACGCAGGGGCTCCTTTTTCTCTGCTGCTTTCTGCCAGGTGCTACACATTCTGGAAGATACGGGACCTACTGGAACCGCCTTTATTGACACTGGGAGGCTTTTTGTCTGGAATACCTTTTCCTTTTATATCTTAGTTAATTGAAATTTTGTGGGGTGGGCCTCTCTTCCTTTTTTAATGACCCATTATCAACTACAAAGTTGCCGCTAGTAAAAATATCAATTATCGCTTATGCAATCCTTTTGGCATTGCTTGAAACTGCGTTCCATCCTCTTAACATGATCGTTGCTTTGAGCCAAAATTCAGAGAGGGTTTGAGGACAAGTTGTGTACACAATCATTAAGATGGCCAAAAATATATATTTTTGTCCTGTGAATTGAATGCCAGTTAAGCAGTAGTGATTATTGCAAGAAGCTATAATTTATACTAGGGGAAGTAAAGCTTTTTGTTTTTTTTAAGGTAAAAGTATTGCTTTAGAAGAGCCTCAAACAAAAAAAGAATAAAAAGAAAAAGAAATACCAGTAACAAAACCTCCAAAGACTAAACTGCTTGAAAGTTTCAAAAACAAACCCTTGGTGTTAGAAAAACAATGAGTCTCTACAACGCCCAGAATACTTCAGAGTCACACAAACTGGCAATTAGGGATCCAGCTGTAAGTAGTGTGATTACTGTTCCTGATCTGTGTCTCTTCCTTAGAGTTTCCACCGTCAGGATAGACTACCAAGGTAAAAAATTGAACCTTGTATTTTGGGTGTGTCTAGAATCTGCCAGCACTTAATGCCCTTCCTGGTCTCACCCCAAAACTGGGAATCTGAACAGAAATCAAGAACAGTCCAAGTTTTGACTTTAACCAAGAAGTGGTTATCCTAACATTGTGTTGCCTGGCTGAAATGTTAGCTTGAATTCTTGCCGCTGGTTATCAACTTGGACTTCTCGTTGGACTTTGTGGGCGAAAGGAGAGAAGATTAAAGGGGGATATGAGAAAGATCACAAATATTTGAACTTGGCCACGCTGTTAAGAGGGGGCTTGTTTGACCCATGCTCACCAAGAAGATAGGCTGGCATCTGTGGCTGGAAGCTTAGTGAAGTCAGATTTCGGCTCAGAGTAGGAGAGAATAGCTGAGAGCTGTGATTCTGGTCCTGCTGTAGTTATTCATGGACAGCCTGTTTCTAGAGGGGACATTCTCAGCCCCAGTGGCATACTAGGCTCATATGGGAACCCCTGTGCAATACGTGTGCTTGGCTTCTTCCCCAGAAAGCCTGGTTTACTTGGTCTGAAGTGGACCCTGGTATTTTTCAAGCGGTTCTTGTGCAACTGGGGCTGATCGCCAAGGTGGCGTGCTTTATAACACAAGAGTTCCTTGTCAGTCTTGGTTCTTGGAGCGTGCTGAGTGGACCGGCTGCTTCAGCATCAACAGGGAACTTAATAGAAGAGTGAATCCTCATCCCCCACCCGCCTTCAGCCCTTTACATCATCTGAATCAGAAACTTGGCTGGAGTCTAGCATTCTGTTTTCCTGAGCCTTCCAGGAGATTCCAATGTGCACTGAAGTGTGAGAACCACTGTACTGTGCTGCCACAGTTTTGATGGATAGTTAAAATCTTCTGAAAGCTCTTAAAAATCCAGATGCTCAGGTCATGCCTCATACCAATGAAATCAGAACCACTGGTGGTAGAGCCAGGCATCAGCATTTTTTCTGGCACTCTCCAGGAGATTCCACCTGCAGCCACTTGAGAACCAATGCTTTACAATCTGAGCTAGTTTCCTCTTGGTCTTAAGGTTCTAGAATTTACCTTTGAAATTCTGTCATATCTCTCCAGTGTTTTCTTAGGCAGGACATAAACAGCCTGAGAGCCCGGAAAGGATTACAGAGTGTCCATTGTTCCTAAGGAAAGCAGGGCTGCTTGCTTCTGATTCATTATGTATCCGCAAAGAGGGCTGGCGGCACTCTGTGCTGAGAAGATGCTCTCAGACACATCCAGCCACCTAAATAACATAGAGATTGTAATTCCACAGGAGGGAGTGACCTGCAGGTTGGGTCTGCAAGTGGGAAGGGGCATCTAGATGGACCAAAGGGTATGTGCAAAGGCCCTGGGGTAGTGGGGTGTTATGGGAGCTGTACAGGAGGAGCTCTACAGGGGCTGGGGCTGGGTCACTTGGGGACAACACCTCCCACCTCCCTGGCCTACAGCATGCATTTCACATCCCTGTGAGATAAGATGGAGGAGAATATACTCTAGCCGCCACCCCCCACCCCAGCCTCCCTGGGTGAGGTGGAAAAGGCAAGAATCCAAATAATTAGGCCATAAAGTCCCTCCTGGTGTGTGGTTTTAAGGAAAGGAAGGGGGTAAGGCCATTAGAAGCAGGAAGCAGTCTGTCCTTAGGGTGTCTGCTGCCCGCCCTGAGTATCCTGTGCCCTTGGATATCCCTGGGGGGTCTTTGAACTTTGGGAACAGCAGGCTCTCTCAGCTGCAGCCCCTCTTGCAGGTCAGCTAATCCCCTCCTCCACACTGGCTTTTGAAATGGCTAGGAAATGCTGGGGGCTGGCTCCACTGCCCTGTTCAAATGACTGTCCCAGGAGAATTGGTGACAGGGATAGTCCCCCGTCGTGAGGAGGGCAGCTGGGGCTGAGGAAGCTAGTGCAGGGATGGAGGCTCAGTTTTCATCTTATAACCCTTTGTACTCTTTGAATTTCTTCCATGTTCTAGATTTAGCTATTCAATAAATTAACAGGTGCCACAAGCCAGGTCTTCTCCTATTGGCTGAGAAAAACCCTCGCTGAGAAATCTATCAGTCTCTGTTGTTTGTCAATGGAAAGCTTAAATCTCAGCTTCAAGAAATCCAAGTCACTAAATCTAGGTAGAATTGGAAATAATCTTGTCTAGGTAAAGGATGTCAGCAGTAAAGAAGGAAAACAAAAATATTCACTGTCCTTTTGTTTCTTTGGGAGGAGGGGCTGATATAAGATCAATTTTCCCAGAGCATTTCTTCTGAGCATTCCTGAAAGATGTTGTTTTAAAAACTGACTATGAGGTTTCCCAGCATTCCTGAAAGATGTTGTTTTGAAAACTGACTATGAGGTTTCCCAGAACAAACCAAATTTAATCCGAAAGTCCCTCGAGGAGCTTTAAATGAGTCCCATTTTGATGTCTCTTTTCAAGCTGCTGTGGCTGGGTTGGGTGGAGGGAGAACCTTTGAGGTAGACCAGAAGGCTAGTTTCAGACCTGCACTCAGGAGCCCCTAGGTGCTGGTGAGGCTGGCTGCAGTGGCTCTGAGGCCTTGGAAGTTCACGTCTCTCTGAACTTTGGTTTCCACATAGATTAATATGAAGGGGCTGCAAGAGCCCTTAAAGTCTCAAATGCCACAGTTCTTTAGGGCAGGGAGCTCAACATAAATCCTCAGCAGCAGTTTCCCGGTAATATGTTTTTAATGTGCAAGAATTTAAGGTCCCAAAAAGGGGAGGATGGATATGTATATCACAAAAACTTCAAAATTCCCCACCCCACGCTCCCTACCATCATTTCCAAGCCACGCTGTGCCCACTCAACATCTCATGGTCCTGGGCACATCAGTCTTCCTCTCCTACCCTTGACCTCTAAACCTTGGATGTATGTGGGACGGTAGAAGGGGACGGTTGATACTATCAATGCCTCAGACCTATGCTTCCAATAAGAAGCATCCAAGAAGAAGGAAATCAACGCTGACCTCTGCTCCCGAATGTCCTGGGATGCTGATCGCCCCCAGAGAACAGAGGTGTGGTTGCTCCAGCTGATCCAGGGAAAGCCCTTAGCTGCTCCTCTGCACCTGTTCTCCCCAAAGCCATGTCTACTCTGTCTTGCCAGTGCCCTGAGAGCAGAACTTGAACCTCTGCAATGCCCTCTGGCTCTCCACCTTGAACCCCAAGAGGGATTTTCCTGCTGGTTTCCATCACATGTTGGATGCATGCGGTTCAGTTTCCTGAGGGCGCCCTGCCAGCCCACCCCATCCTCCAAGATGACTACTCCTTCATAGGTGAGCAGGTACCAGTCCTTTGCTCTCCCGTGGATTTGGAGACAGATTTCACCCTCAGAGGGCTAGGCCCTGTATGGAGGTTCAAAGTGTGGACTACCCACACTCAAATTATGCTTGATCATTCCTAGCTATTTGAACTTAGGCCACCTTCTCCACTTCTCATGGCCTCAGCTTCCTTATCTGTGAAGTGGGGATAATGGTAGTGAATTAGTAAGGTAACATATGTAAAAGATAGTGCCTGGCATGTTAAAAACAGGTCTCCCTTTTTTTCCAGTTACTCCCCACTTTGTGGTCACAAGGCCCCCATTGTATAGCATTTCCTTTCTCTGCTATCTCAGTATTGTTCCCACTCTCAGATCCCTTTCAGTATCTGTGTTAAGGGATACTTAACTTTCCCTGCACCTTAAATGCGCGTCCCATGGCACACGAGTGTTTAGCGCAGTGCCTGGCACATGATAGGTGGTGGACTTGGTGTTGATGGATGAATGAGAGCATGATCGGGGGGATTTAGGGCAGAAGTCCACAGTCTGTTAGGAACTGAGTGGCACAACAGGGGATGAGTGGCAAGCAAGCGGAGCTCTTCTTCCTGTCAGATCAGTGACGGCATTAGATTCTCATAGACACGTGAGGGATCTAGGCTACACAGATTCTCATAGACACATGAGGGATCTAGGCTGCACACTCCTTAGCTCCCTATGAGAACGGAATACCTGATGATCCTCCCTCCCCAACCCCCATGGAAAAAGTTGTGTTCCACGAAACTGGTCTCTGATGCTAAAAAGTTTGGGGACTGCTGTTTTAGGGTATCTCTTGGACCCTCCAAATGCACTGGCTTCTCCTGGCTTAGAGTGAGTGAGCAGCAGCCTTCAGATCAGAAGTGTATGAGCCTCCATCTCTAAGGCAAACAAGGCCTGCAGTGGTGACACCAGCATCGTTTTCCCTCCTCCCTGGACCCATCAACCTCCACAATACCCAACATACCTGCCAGTATGGTCACTCTCCTGATGGAGATGCTGGGGCAGTTTATGTTAAAATGCAAAGTACTTTGGGGGCAAGGGGAGGTTCCTCTGAATCAGGAACATCCATGAGAGGATAGGAGCAGACAGGTAACCTGGGTGCGGGACATGGTGGGGCTGAAGGTGGAGGGGAAGAATAACATCATCTTCCCCTTCTCTGCCTCATCTTGGAGCTGGGCTGTGTGGACCCCAGAGATTGTATTGAATGGGGAAATTTGACCTTTACCTTCTGAGGCATGTGCCTTTGTAGCATTTCACAGGAAACAGACACTTAAGACTTGGAGTGGCTGTAGCTTTCCCTAAATTCCCTGCAGAATTGCTCTCTACTTACACATAATTTGTGCCATGCACTGCTAGAATCAAGTTCCTCCTTGCCAGCTGGAGGGTAGACTGTTAGCTGGGGTCTACATGCATGAGAGGTTTTAGCCTTCTCTCTGTTCCCTGCCCTATTCCAGTCCTGTGCCTGCAGCATCATTAGATGAGTTACTCTTTGGGTTCAAAACAGAAAGCATATTCTTCCCTCTCTTACCACATCTCCCTGTTTCCTTCAACAAAGAAAGTTCCATGATACTGACAGGAGTGGAGCAGAGTCTTTCCTTGGAGAACCTTGGGAAAATGTTTCTCTAAAAGGGAAACTTTTTGCACTCTAGCTCCACTGTGTTCTTGCTTAATAAGCATATGGCCTTCTTGTAGGAGCCACTCCTGAACCAAAATCCAGAGTTGGTTTCCCCGTCATCCACAGAGCACCCTTGGCAGACCAGAAGGGGTGAATGGAGCCAGGAGCTCAGATCTACTCATGTCACTTCCACCTGCCTCCTCGAAACCCTCCCTGTACCCCATATCTGCCTCCAACAGACACAGCTGGGCCCAAAGAAAGTCCCATAAACCAACATGTAACTTGGAAGGGTGGGGATACACTAAGGTGGATTTGCCTTGTGGGTGCTGTAGCGGTGGAATAGAGGGTGTCCACACAGCTTTGATGTGTTCAGGACATCAAGTCACATGGATTCTTTGCTGGAAGCAGTTCTGCACGCTGAGCCAGAGCAGGCCACAGAGGAGAGGACAGCTCCAGGCCCTGTGACATTCTATGGTTAGTTCTAGAAGAGCTCAGTGCTTTTGTGAAGTCATCTTCTGAAGTAAAAATTGTATCTCCTCAATATATTATCTTCCTTTAAAGATCTAAGAAGCGCCTCACAGAACTTTTTGGCATTAGAATTCTTTCTCTTGTTCTGCCTCATTAAATCTCACCATGCACTTTTCAGCTGACGAAGGCACATTATCTTACACCCTCTTTGGCTGAATTCATTTGAAACTGAGACTGTTCCAGACTTAATTACACATACCTGGCATCTGCGGGAAGGCATGTCAGGAATCCCTCTTGCTGTGGGAGGTCATATTTGCTTTCTTGTCATTGCCCGAGGCACACAACTCAAGCTGGGATTCTTTCCTTTACTTGGATGCTGTGCAGAGACTCCTAAATCAGATCTTTCACTTCTAAGAAATCAACCACAGTTCAGGATTTGGAGGGTTTTCACAGATAGTACCATCAATGCAGCCATTTTGTTGGACAAACGGGATCTGAATTAAAGGTCACACCAAGAGTTGGTGTAAGATAACATGCAAAAGCCTTCCATGGCTTTCAGCCACTAATTGTTCTGCAGTTGTGTCTTCAGGTTGTATCTCCAAGGATTTGTAAGTAATTTGTGGGCACAGACATACTCTTATGCCAGCATGCTGATACCCAGGATTCCTAGCACAATGGCGACACTCAAGTTAGCCAAATCCAATTATCACCTACACCTGTGTGGTCCAGGGTGCCAGCAATTAGCCACATGTGGCTATTTAAATTTCCCTTAGCTAAAATGAAATAAGATTCAGAGCTTTAGGTCCTCAGTCACACTAGCACATTTCGAACACTCAGTAGCTGCATGTGGCTGGCAGCCACTGTATCAGACAGAACAGATGGATTGAGACTTTTTCATCATCACAGTAAGTTTTATCAGCACTGACCTAGAATGCATTCCCTTGGCTTGCAGACTTTATGGTCCCCCGCAAGACCATGGGGTTCCATGGTCACTGGGCACCAGGTTCACTGCTGTGTAGGTGCCCTGCAAAATGCTTGGTACAAAATGATGCTCAACCTCCTCTTCTTGAAAGAATGAATTGCAGCTACACCTTAAATTGTGCTCAGCCTTCTATATCAAGAATGGTGAAGTTATTCCATTCTGAACTGGAGAATCTTTTAAGAGTCATCTAACTCAAGTCCTTACCTCTAGGTAGGGAGACAGAGGCCGGGGAGGTTAGGCCTTGCCTAACATCCCCGTACTAATTGGTGACAGAGCTTTCACAGATCTTTTTCTTTGTCTTTTTCTTCTTGGACCATCACTCTGTGGCAATGAGAAGGACCTTTAAAATTGATTATTTAAAAGAAATCGTCTGCCCCATTAAAAAGTGAGCAAAAGACATGAATAGACATACCTAGAACAGTATCTGGCACACAGAAGGCATTCGATAGACATTTGATGAATGAATGAATGTTATAAAGTGTCATTTAACCCTGTGTAGTCACAGATGGGGAAACTGAGGCTCAAGGATGTAATGTTACTTTCTCAAGAGGTAGAGCTAGAATGTTTATTCAGGTTGGTCTGACTTCAAAGCCAGGGCTGGCAGCTTCTAGATGAGAAGGAGGAATCTTATATCATCCTTATTGACTGCTGACATATTTTCATCAACGCCATCAGGAAATTGGAGGTGGGCTAGAATTGGACATCTGCTGTTTGTGCGTGTGTGTCCCTGGAGAGTAGGGATGGTGGAAGTGGGGTTGCTGAAAGTGGGGAGACTGAGCGGCCAGAGCCTGGATCCTGATGCGGTCAATCTGGGCTGGAAAGATGGTCTCAGAGAAGGAAGACCGGCCCAGAGCACAAATTCTAGCCTGTTGGATGACTTAAGCGAATCACTCCACTTGTTCAGCCCCCGAAGATATTTATCAAGAATGGGAGAAATGACTACTCCTGTCCTTGTTTCATTGGGGGGCTGTGAGGACACAGTGGTGATATCAAGGAAAACACTTCAGCAAAATGATAACAGTCTAGTGACATTGCATCTCATACAGAGTGAGGGGCTGTGCACTATGGCTCATGTCTATAATCCCAGCACTTTGAGAGGCCAAGGCTAGAGGATTGCTTGAGCCCAGGAGTTCAAGACCAACCTGGGCAATACAGCAAGATCTTGTCTCCAAAATAAATAGGTAAATAAAATGAGGATGAGAGGTGAAAATAGTATGGTCAAAATTAATTTTGAAAATCACTTAAGAAAATCTGTACCACGTCAGACAGCCGACACTGTCTCTCTGTGTCCCTCACGCCCAGTCTTCCTGCCACTGTTGGAACTGGCAGACATTTCTCAGAGTATCAGACAAAATATAAGCTTCAGATATCTGGATCTTACCCCTATATGCATGTTCTTTGAAAAATGTGCGTCATGGAACACCAGAGTCACCCTCAGCATGATGCTGTGCTCACAGGGAGATCCTAAGAGATGGACAGACACACAGGCTTAACACACTTTCTCCTAGGGTGTTTGTTTGTGCACAAACACAGGCCACACACCCTTGTTAACTAGGAGACAGAATTGTCCACGCTTCTGTTTTTTTCTTTCTTTGTCTCTTTATCTCTCGCAATATAATTAGTTGGATTTTTGTTAAATTAAAACTTAAAAGTCAGATTGGCATGGTGGCTCACACCTATAATCCCAGCACTTTGGGAGGCCAAGGTGGGAGGATCACTTAAACCCAGGAGTTCAAGACCAGCCTGAGCAACATAGCAAGACTCCATCTCTACCAAAGGTAAAAAACAGAAAACTAGCCAGGCACTATGGTTCATGCCACGTGGAAAGCTAAGGCAGGAGGATCACTTGAGCCTAAGAGATCAAGGTTACAGTGAGCTCAGATTATACCATTGCATCCAGCTTGAGTAACACAGTGAGACCCTGTCTCAAAAGAAAACGTTTAAAAGTCTACCTGACTTAAATTGTATCCACACACACACACTTATATGTACACACCTTCACACAAACCTCTTTTGAGGGGAGACTGTATCTTACACCAAAATCCCACATACTTAAATTGAAGAACTTGGGTGTTTTTGTTGTTGTTTCATTGCTCTGGTTAGCTAAGAGTATGTTATCCATACGTACCTGCTATGATGTTACCCATTATAGCAAAACACAATTAATAACAACACTTTATTGATTGCTGTTAACCTATTGGTGATTCAGAATTTCTTGATGTTTTAGGATTATTTTATTGACATGATATTGTGGGCATTTGAAGTGTAGCTAAATCCATGGTGACCCCCTATTACTCTGGTAGTTGCATTATTTCTGAATATCTGAAACCTGATGGGTCCATTTTTCTGTACAAAACAAACACAAATCTCTAGGATGAGAAGATGTTGATGCTATTGTTACCTGTGTGTTTTGTTCTCTGTAAATGGAATTATTGATGATCATGATAATTAACCCTATTCTGAAGCCTATTTTGGATGAATGCAGCCTGTCATTCCCTCATGATTTTTAGCTCCTGTAGGTAACGTTTCTGATCAATTCAAGACTGAGGGCACAGTCTTGGCAAGGATTACAGTGGAGACTTTCCCCTCTAGTACAAACCTGGCTGGTTCATTACTGCTATGTTAATGAACAATATCAAATACAAATCTGCCTACCATTTCTTAGAAACTGCCATGAGCTATTCTGGTTACTGTGTTAATAGACACCTATGAAATAAGGGTTGCCAGACTGTCTCCGGAGGGCCATGGAAGCAGGGCTCAGGTCAGCCACCTCCAGTCCTCCCTGAAAAAGCTGTGTTCACTGGAGCCTAGATTTCCCCCCGCCCACACACACACACATATTCATTTCACAAACTTAGACAAGATTACTTTGAGGTGAGGCCAGACCTGACTCATATCCCCGACATCAGAATCCCAAAGCTTTTGAGAGACAGGTAGGCTCAGAGCCAAATGGAGCTGTAGCTTCCAGAATGGCAGAGGTACCAAGTTTAGAACTCTTATTCCTCTCCTGTGGCTTCCAAGATTTGGGATAAGGCCAGGAGGGTCGAGCGTTGGGGGAATCCTCTCAGAACTTCCTTCATGATGTCCTTTGGATCTCTCGAAGCAAATACAGAAGCAGTGTGTTATTTTGTCTTAAAATAAAATCAACTCAAAGCCATTAAGTTATTACGGTGTCTGATAAATCTGGGCGTCATGTGACACAGGCCCATCTGTGACCTCAATGCCACAGTCATTGAAAGTTAAAATTGTTGTGTGTTCTTAACACTACACGTTTTTGTTAGATATAATGTTGCCAGAAATAATAAATGCCTTGGGACATAAACTTAAAATAACATGGATTTTCAGTCAAGTAATCTTTAATTTAAACTAAAAATAACCTCAACAGGAGTTGATATAAACCTCAAGTATCAAGACTCCCAGCCCAACGCTAGTTCATCACATTGTAAATTTAGGAGGCCCTTAGCATTTCAAACCAGATCAAGCATGATCTATAGTAGAAGTTCCAGAAACCCCAAGAATCCCACTCAGCTGATCTTGCTGACCGGAGCATTCCTTAGGGAAGTCCTCCCTGGCAGAGTGGAATGCTTACATAACACAACGTGCTCCTGGTCGGTCAGGTTAGAATTGCCCATGGCATGTCAGCTTTTCTGAGCACTTTTGTACTTGTCCTCTGTGTCTCCTGAAAGACCAGGTTTTTGGCCAAGAGAGTCTATCCGTGCTGGGGGAAGGAGCTGCTTTCATCTTATAATCGGACCACCAGAGATAACTTACTTGGAGGTAGTCCCAAGGGTAACATTCCTCCATATGTGGTGAGACCATTTTCCCAGAGCTTGGATCTCTTCCGAATGTGGTTTTCCAAACAAAATCGTCACTGTTTGAAAAACCCATCTGGTGGCTTCTCAGGGGACCCCAAC
This sequence comes from Carlito syrichta, assembly GCF_000164805.1. Classification (NCBI taxonomy): domain Eukaryota; kingdom Metazoa; phylum Chordata; class Mammalia; order Primates; family Tarsiidae; genus Carlito; species Carlito syrichta. The sequence continues at coordinate 1,059,255 of NW_007246683.1, read as the reverse complement.
CAAGGAGAGTGGGAGGTGGCTTATCAAAGTATAGACAGAACAATCAACTCGTGTTGATCCTTCATAGGATTACATACCAGGTTGGAAAAGGTCTCACCACCTGAGGTGGCAGACGCCTTGATCTTGGCCAAATCATTGGTAGTGGGGAAGGAGGTTTTAGGGAATTCCTAGGGATTGTTGAGGCCCTCTTACAGGCCTTGGAACATTTCTAAAAATAAGAAAATGCTATATCTATTTGGGGAATATGCAAATTTCATAATGTTTGACATATTTTTCACATTGCAGCTAGTGAGACCTTCTCTACTTGGGGAAAAAGGGGTTTTCTGTGTGGAGGATTTGTGGGGCAGTGACCCAGGCAAGTGAAACCCCTGTGTAAGTTCCCAGATGGTTTTTTTGAGGATCTACCTCAGGATCCTAGAACCTTAGGCTTCCTGGAACCATTAATGTTCCTTAAAGAGGCAAAGCATTCCTTTCTCTTAGGCTTCTGCTTCTAAATGTTTTCCATCACTGACACACAAAGCCCTTAAATTTGCTTCACTTCTTCCAAGGGCAAGGTCGTGTTCAAAGTAGAGACCCTGGACTGTGACTCAGAGTAGGACTTCAGGATGTGAAGGAACATCCCTTAATACTGATTAAGGACCACACCTGCCAGGTTGGAGACAGAGAAGTTTGACCTGTCACATGCAGTGGTTACATCTTATCATTATAAGATGGAAGCTGGAGCCACTTTTTAAATGAAACATTTTATTTTTGTGTCCTCTGCTCCATCAAAATTTTCAGAAGATACAACCATTTGAAAACTCTAGTACCAGTTTTATTTAAAGATATCAAATTAAACCCTCAATCAAATTTAAGGTAGTCAACTTTTGATACATTTTGCTAAATATACTGAAAAACCAGTCAGTTCTTTCAAAAGTTAACATGAAATAGAGAAGAAGATAACAGGGGGGAAAAAAAAAGCTGATTTCACTTAAATGCCCTGAGGGTTCCTCTGTATTGTTGCATGTTGCAGAATTTTTTTAAAGACTGAATAATATTCCATTGTATGTGTATACTGCAGTCTGTGTATCCATCATCTACCAATGGATATTTAGGTTGTTTTTGTATCTTGACTGTTGTTAATAATGCTATAGTGAACATGGGAATACTAGTATCGCTTTGAGATCCTAATTTCAGTCCCTTTGTATAAGTACCCCAAAGTAGAATTGCTGGATCATATGCTAGTTCTAGTTTTACTCTTTTAATTTTTTTTTTTACACTTTTAAAATGTTTTTCCATAGTGGCTACACTGTTTTGCGTTCTTGCCAACAGTGTACAAGCGTTCTAATTTCTCCATATCCCTGCAGTCACTTGTCATCTTTTGTATTCTTCATGATAAACACCATGACAGTGTGAAGTGGTATCTTACTGTGACTTTGATCTGTATTTCCTCAATGATTAGTGACATTGGGTATCTTTTCATGTACCTGTCGGCCATTTGTCCATCTTCTTTGGGGTAATGTCTTTTCAAGTCTTTATCCCATTTTTAATTGGGTTATTATTTTCTTTGCTGTTGAGTTGTAGGAGTTCCTTATTTATTTTGGATATTAACCCCTTACATTATGCTAAATGAAATGAACCAGTCACAGAAGGAAAAATACTGCATAATTCCACTTAAATAAGGTGTCTAAAATAGCCAAGACTCAATAGTCAAGTGGTGGTTGCCTGGGGGAAGGGATGGGGGAGGGAGAAATGGGGAGCTTCTCATCCATGGGCATCAGGTTTCAGTTGAGCAAGATGAGTAAGTTCTAGAGATGCTGTACAGCATTGTAACCATTGCTAATAGTACTGTATGGTACACTTAGAGACCTAAGGGTAGATCTCATCATAAGTGTTCTTATCTCTATAAAATAAAGTTAGAAAAATTAAGTGAACCTCAAAAAAGGAGAAATAATTCATACTGAGAGTAAAAGTAAAAAATGTATTTTGAGCCGGGCTCGGTGGCTCAGCCTGTAATCCCGCGCCTTTGGGAGGCTGAGGTGAGTGGATTGCCTAAGCCCGCGGGTTTGAGACCCGCCTGGGCAGCGAGACCTCATCTCTACAATAAATCAAAAAATCAAGTACTGAAAAGAAGAAAACAAACAACCCCATAATAAAATGGGCAAAAGATATGAACAGACACTTCACAAAAGAAGACATTCGAGCAGCCAACAAACACATGAAGAAAT
>NW_007246683.1:1007671-1056131 GCF_000164805.1 Carlito syrichta | reverse complement strand
TCACCGGAGCCCAGCAGGTCGAGGTTGCGGTGCCCGGAAGCGGCCACTGCACTCCAGTCTGGGTGACAGAGTGAGACTCCAACTCAAAAAAAAAAAAAAAAAATGTATTTTGTGTGCAAAGGCTGAATGTATTTTATTTTATTTGTAACAGAATTTATTAAAGCTGAATGGAAATTGCTTTCATGTGTACTTCTATAAAAATAAACATTTTCTGTTGCCCACCCCCCAAAAAAGTAAAAAGCTAAGTAATTGCACTGAAAATAAGACGTTATTCAACAAAGTGACCACTGCGAATATATCTAAGTGACTGTCTTTGGCCAGATTTTTCTGATAATTTCCTTGGTTTTTCTTTAACCTTATTCGGATGGATCCATGAGTCTAACCAGAGATGGTTTTCACTATTCTGCTGAGCAACCAATCACTGCACTAAACCAATACACTTGTCACAAATATGGATTCTTCATCTTTTTTGTCGCTTTCTTCAAAATTAAACAGAAAATCAATTTGATAAATATTTACAAGTGCTTGCTATGTGCTAGTTACTGACATCAGAGAATGAATACAATTGACCTCCTCCACTGATAGGAGCAGACAAATGTGGGTGATGGGGGGGGGGACAATCCCAGATTGATAGCAGTTGGTCAGTTAATCAGTTAGCCAAAAAATTGATTCAAGTGGAGAAACATCAAGAAATTACACTTAGGTGCTTTCATTTTGTCTTAATTGAGCTATGGAAATATTAGGAGTTTTTTTCATCATTTTGTGCTAACGAGGGAAAACCTTTTATTTGAGGGTGTATGTCTGCCACCTGGACTTCTGTGTCACCTTCCTCACACAAAGCGGTTTAAAATATGTATATGTGTGCATAAAAAGAAACATAAAACACTTGGTGTATATGTATAAAGAAATAGAAAAGACCCTTGTGAAGCAACCTAGAAGAAGATTTTTTAATGATTTTTTTTCATCTTTCCACATCCAATTTGACAGCAACCTATTTTAGCTACTAGCTAAATCAGTTCTCATGAAAACAGTGACTTTGCTTTTGTCTTCATATTTCACTGGTTAACCCAACATGTCACCACATATATGAATTGATATAACAAGTGTCACTGACATCAGTAGGTTTGAGAATGAATACAATTGGCCTCCTCCACTGATAGGAGCAGACATATGCAGGTGATGGGGGGGCAACCCCAGAAATCCAGGGTGCACAAGCACCAGGAAGTGTGTTCTTCAGAGGATGTGGATGGCTTCAGTTGATCCGACTCCACATGGGGTCTGATCAAGGGTACATCTCTGTGAGGAAGGACATAGGAGGGGCCTGAAGGGTGTGCAGAGGAGAAGACAAAATGGGCTTCTCCTAGGGAGACACCAGCATTAAGCAGCAAGTAGGGAAGTTTATGAAAAATTATCAGAGACATAAAGGGCAATCCAGGAAAAAGTAGCTTCAGAGAAACATCTAGAACCTCTTTTATAGTTATCTGCAACTCTGTTCATCTCATTTTACAAGCTGGTGGTGGTTTGAGGTCAGGGGTAGCATCTTGTGCACCCTAATATTTTCTCCTTTTAGTCCATTACCTGGCACTTGGAAAACACCTACTAAAAATTTCAATTCCCCCACTGGGATTATTGAAAGAACAGACGTTTCTATGCACGTTGAGTCTCTCCTCTGGAAAGCACAGGTCAGCAAACTTTGGACCGTCAGATCTTGTGTGTTTTGTGTCTCCGCTTACCCTGGTGAGGGCATGTGTATAGACTAAGAGCATTGTTCACCTCACAGTCTGTGGTCAGCCATCCATGCCTAGATGGGCATCCTGGTGTCTCTCAGGCTCAGTTGGGTAGGGAAGATGACAGTTATGATCTTGTTGGATGCAGGTATAATGATGTGAAAGATTTTTTTTAAGTCACTATTTTTCATGAGTTTGAAAACAGGAACCATGACATTCTGTAAATCAAAGTCCTAGATGGTTCTTGTTAACCCTTAGAACACTGACTTACCTCTAAGGAACAAAAACACTTAAGAACCATTAACACTGGGATATTTACTGTGAGAAAGCAAGGCTAACCATTAGAAGCTTCAAGTTTAAGAACTATGGCGTCATGGTTAATGAGCACAGTTAATACAATTCATTCACTTATTATTAGCAAATGTTATTAATGTGTATTATTTGTTTAATCAATCTTCATTCACGGAGTAGGCAAATTATTACCCTCTTGATTTCTCCATAAATGCTTGACTGTGAGAACTGGTATCATCCTGTGACATCTTTTGTGTTTAAGTAGATGTGTTCTCTATTCTGTTCCGTTAGTCTGTGTGTCTGCTTTTATGCCAGTACTGTACTGTTTGGTTACTATAGCTTTGTAGTATAATTTGAAATCAGATAATGTGATGTCTCCAGCTCGTTTCTTTTTGTTCAAGATTGTTTTGGTTATTCTGGGTCTTTTGTGGTTCCATATATATTTTGGGATTATTTTTCTGTCTCTGTGAAGAATGTCATGGGTATTTTGATAGGCATTGCATTGCATCTGTAGATTGCTTTGGGTAGTATGGTCACTGTAAAAACATTGATTCTTCCAATCCATAAGCACAGAAGATCTTTCCATTTTTTTGTGTCCTCTTGAGTTTCTTTTATCAATATTTTATAGTTTTTAAAAATTATACAGATCTTTCACTTCTTTAGTAAGTTTATTCCTAGATATTTCATTTTATTTGTGGGTGCTTTGTAAATAGATTTATTTTCTTGGTTTCTTTTTCAGATTGTATGCTGTAGATGTATATAAGTGCTGTTGATTTTTATATGTTGATTTTTGTATCCTACAACCTTACTGAATTTGTTCATCAGCTCTAATAGCTCTTTGTGGAGTCTTTAGGCTTTTCTAAATTATAATGTCTGCAAACAAGAATAATTTTACTTCTTCCATTCCAATTTGGATGCCCTTTATTACTTTCTCTTGCCTAATTGCTGTGGCTAGGACTTTCAGTACTGTGTTGAATAAAAGTGGTAAAAGTGAGCATCCTTGTCTTGTTCCAGATTTTAGTGGAAAAGTTTTCAGTTTTTTCTCCATTCGGCATGATCCTAGCGGTGGTTTGCTTTAAGTTAGCATGGCACACTCACACCTGGAACTGGAAATAAGAAGCTTGTAGTATAAGTGTCCCTCTCTCCTTCTCCTTGGACAGCTTGGGGATGAACCACGACGATGACCACTCATCCTGCGCCGGCAGGTCCCACATCATGTCAGGCGAGTGGGTGAAAGGCCGGAACCCCAGCGACCTCTCCTGGTCCTCCTGCAGTCGAGATGACCTTGAAAACTTCCTCAAGTAAGTCCTGGAATCATTCGATATAATCAGTACAGTAGAAAGTACTTCCAAAAGACACAAACTCACTGGGGTCTCAGCAAGCATATGAGATATGATTATCTTTTCGAATTCCCAGCTAACTTGAAGAGGTGATCTGTGCAGAATCTCCTATAACTGACAAAAGCATTTTCCCAAGTGTATGGTGTTGGGCATGCAGTCAGTGATCATTGAGTAATTTCAATTGATGCAAATAGCAGCAAAGTGACCCTGTCTTGAAAAGAACTCCATTTCATTGCTCTGCAGTATTGTGACGGCACCTTTAAGTTGTCCTTTGCCTGCTGTAGGACAAAGCACTTACTGATTGCTGAAGCTACTTTCCTTGAGAGGGAGTAAATTTTCTGGGGGGAAGGGTGGGTTTGTTCCCCATCCTCACATGTGTGGAGGCGGGTGTGTTTATCTCACTCTTGCTTTCTCCCCTGGAGGTGGTCTGTACCTTCCCTTTCTCAGACTTTTGTGGAAGGATCGGCCATCTGGTCTCAGACCTTTGTCAGAGTCTGTGCCCATGGACGATGTCTCTTAGTGGTAAACTGTTCATTAAAATGAACTCACTGCTTTTAACGTAGTCTACTTCCCACTGAGGATTTGTTATCACAGATCCTTAATAAAATGTGTGAGCCCCTTTACATTTTACCCAGAAGAGTCAGTGCAACAAGATGAGGTGTTTTCATTAGTCCACACACACAGTGCTGGTCCCACTGGCGACAAGTGGTATGTGTCTGAGCTCAGGAGAGATGGACCAGCGTCAGCTTGTGTGTTTCTTGCATGCATGCAACTCTTTCCTACAGAAATCTTGGCAAGTGGCTGGGTTTTCTTTTTGTAATCATCTGCCTTGTTTTAGGAATTGAAGATTAAAAGCATTTAAGTATGTGACCTCCTAATAGAGCCACAGCCTCACAATCCCTGCCTCAGTTTTTTGGAGACTGACTTCTCATTGTAAATGAATGTTCCCATCCCGAGTAAAGTCCCAAAGTCCTTGGCAAGTGTCACTGGCCAGCTTTTAGTGGTCGCAAGAGGAGACACTGAGCCCAGCCTATTTACTTGCAGCCCGACATGCACTTGAAGAGAATCTGCAGAGTTGAAAATAAGCACTTGATTTTGTTTAACATAAAGCAAAATAACTCTATTCGTATCATTATTCACAGTAACTTGTGCTCAAAGCCATAAGTATTCTAAGAAAATATCACAACAATCTGTTTCAAAAGCATTGTCATCAAAGAATCTTCCCCAAGAAGATTCCATCACCTCATGGGTGCTGTTCCTCACAAGTCTCCAGGCTCTCACTACCTAAGAGCAGAGAGCTACATTCGGCCACGAGGGAAAAGAGCAGAGAGAAAAAATGCACAGCTTGTGTGTCCTATGCCTGCATCCTTTTCCCATACAAAATCTGGAGGTGCAGCCTTCTCTAGGCATTCCGTCTTCAAGTCCATGTGCCTCTTGGCTCTTTCAGATCAAAAGTCAGCACCTGCTTGCTGGTCACGGATCCCAGGAGCCAGCACACTGTGCGCCTCCCGCACAAGCTGCCAGGCATGCACTACAGTGCCAACGAGCAGTGCCAGATCCTGTTTGGCACCAATGCCACCTTCTGCAGAAACATGGAGGTAAGAACGCCCGGAGGGCTGGCCCAGGGCAGTGTGGTTCTGGCTCTGCTGGAGGGCATGAGTGTTCCCACTCAATACTGGCATATACGCGCACATGCACACACACATGTATATACACACATGTTCATATACACAGACATGCGTGTACATACCCTCACAGGCATTTGCACAGGTGTGCCCCAGATAGTCACACATGCATACACACTCACACATGCCATTGCATGGGTCCACACTCAGTCCCCCTCACAGACAGATTGTAGGGAGATGCTTCAGAATTACTACTGACACCAGTAACCTAATGTTTTAGCATGAAAACCTTAGGACAGCAGAGAAAAGAAATTAACGCATATTTCTTGGAAGTGATGAGATGTCATCTGACTACCAACCCTGCAAAGAGAAGGAAGAAGGCTAAAATCTTTTAAACCAGATTGAGAAAATTAACAAGTAATAAGTTGATTATGTTGTAATAGTAACTGAGTACGATGGCTCACACCTGTAATTCCAGCACTTTGGGAGGCCAAGGTAAGAGGATTGCTTGAGGTCAGGAGTTCAAGACCAGCTTGGGCAACATACATGACCTCATCCCCACAAAAATTTTAAAAATATATTGTGATAGTAATAGTAGCACCATTAAACATTTATCATTTATTGTGCAGTGCCCACATATTTGGTCCTAGAGCTTCCAACACGCTTGATCCCAATTAGTCTTTGCCATAGTCCCTGGAGCCTATCGCTGGTTTATAGGCGATAACACCAAGTCAAGCTAAGTAATCAAAATGGCTTGGTTACTAGGTAGCAGAGCAAGGATTTGAATTCAAGTTCCTTCATCCCTGGAGTATACTTTTTCACCATGCTGCAAACAGGAAGATCCACGGCTTGGCCCATTTTGTGAGTAGGGGCTGCCAAGAGGAACACAGTGTTCCGAGGCAGGGCAGTTTCCATGCCCATGGCATCTGTGTAGCAGACAGGGGAGGCCCTGGCCCCAGGGGAACCTAGAAGAGCAAAGCCTACATCATCCTGGAGCAGAGGATGAGCCCAAGTGGGGGAGCCAGCTAGAAAGACATGGGACACAGGAGCCACCTAGCTGGCAGTTGGCCTGAGAGAGGGCTGTCCATACACTGGTGTTCAGGATAGAATCTAGTCCAAGGAGGAAGTGTGGAGGGCTGGGCAGGTTCCCAGAGCAAGAACTCGGCTGGGACCAACATCAAGGTACCCAGGTACGTATGGGATGGCCTGCAGAATGAAGCCTCTGGCACGGTTGGCCTGGACTCCCAGAGATGAGATTCTGCCTCTTGAGTGCTTCCTGTCTAAGCATGAGTTGGTTTAAGAAATGAGGGGAACCTGCAAGTGGGCCTTGCCTGCCACTGTTTGGGGTGCAGAAAGGGGCAGGCAGCACCTCAAAACCAGACTAGTGCCTCCTGCTAGCCATGTCCCTGAAGGACGCTTATGCACAATTTTGTCCTGGACCTTCTCTGCCAAGCCGAGGGGAGTGTGCCAGCAAGGGTCCCTTCCAGGGAACTGATGGGCACTGTCTCCCACTTCCATCTCCCATCGGATGCCTTGTACCTCGTGCCCTAGCAGCAGGGTTGAAGGATGCCTACATAGGGAGATGTACTGAGCCCCAGGATTCCATCATTCCCAGCAGCCTGCTAGGTGCCCGGTACTCACTGTCAGTTGTGTACAGTGTGACCGTGAGAGCTCTCAGTCACATACACAGTGCCTGCCAAGAGGCATCCTGTTTGTCTGCCCCAGCCTTCAGTCCCTGAAGTGAATTGGTGGCACAGGAATGTCAAGAGAGAGCAGGTTTCAGGACTTTTTTTTTTTTTTGATAGTGTGGAGACAGCACAAGACTGTGTGGATGGGACCCCAGAAAGGACACTGAGCTTTCAGGAAGAAAGCAGAGGGACAAGGACACTGGTGTGGAGAAGAAGAAAGTACCCAGCTGCGTCAAGGGACACTGTGGAGTCCTGCGTAGGGATGGTAGAATGTGGCAGGCCTGGCAGCACTGGCCTCTGGGGTAGGATTAAGTGGGGTGGGAGCCAGGAAGAAGCTGCTTCTTCCTGAGAGCTGGAGCCATTTCCCCTCCAGGAGCCAGGCACTTGCTCTCTAGCTGGGTGGGGAGGAGGGGCAGAGAGAAGGGGATACGTGTACTGGGGCCTCATGATCTCCCAGGCTGGATTCTTTCCTTACAGTGTCACATGCAACCCAGACTGCAACCTTCAAGGCAAGGGCTTTCAGCCACGTTTTAACAGATGAGAAAGCAGAAGATAAGAGAGATTAGATAGGGTCACCTAACCAGAGAGGGGTGGTCTGGAAAGCAAGCTTGGTGTGTCTGTTACTGAGAGAGAAAAGGATGTGGGCTGTCGTTCAAAGACAGACCCCAAAGGGGAGGAAGGAGATGTAGTATTTCATGTTCCTTCAGTAGCATCTTTTTCATTTGAAGAGGGCAGTTAGAAGCCAAGAAGTAATGACTACCTCAGCTTTGTAGCTCTTTTCTCCCAAGAAGCTCAAAATCCAAATGCATATAAAGTGAGGCCTTCCCATTGTGTCTCAGTGAAGCTGCACATTTATTTCTACCACTCAACCAGGAACTGCAGAATACATTTTCCTACTTACTTTTGCCTTGAGAGCTCCCCAGTAATAAAATAAAATAAGTTGGGATTTGCCTTCCCCAATATGAGCAGGAATGATTCCCTGGGGCAGTGAAGTAATGGCAATGCCCTTGGTGGCCCGCAGCCTCAGCTGCTCAGTGGTGATTGTCCTATTTGCAAGGCTAGTGATGCTTCCTTTAGTGGAATCTGTCTATGGGGCGGAAGTGACCGTTCATATCGGAAAACCTTTCACAGCAGTGCTCTTTTGCACTACCGGGGAAGAAGAAGCAGAAGGCCAGGACTCCCTGTGACCCCTTGAAAACCAAGGACTTGAGCTGTGCTACCCTAGGCCTGCACACATATTTGAGTCAAGTCCGGATGAAGACTGCCTCACTTGGGGATTCCAGGGCTCGCTGTGTCATTAGGTCACTCCCTCCTGCTTTTATAGGGCTGTGTTTCAGTTGACATTCAGTATAGCAGGAGAGCGGACATGCTGTCACTGTCTCTTCTTCCCTGTAGTACTGCCTTGGGGGTGCTGGTGTGTGCCTCTGCCGTCTTCCTCCTGGCCTCATTCTCCTCTGTGCTCTCCTCGCCTCCTCTGTTCAGCTGTACTGGCCTTCCCGCTCTTCTCTCTGTTATCCACATAACCAGTTCCGTCATCTTTTTTTATCTTGTTTTGTTTTTTAATTGCAGCCTTCTTAATGAGGCTGACTCTGACCATCCTATTTAAGATGACAACCTGGTACCTTTACCTGCCCACCTTTGCAGCACCCACTTCTCCTGCTCCGCTAAGGGAAAGCCCTGCTTTCAGATGCTTCTCATCTTTTAACATGCTATATAGCCGACTAGTTTATTATGCATATTGTTTGGTAATCTCCCTCTTCTAGATCATAAACTTTTCTAGGGCAGCAATCTTGGCTTTCACTCACCTGTGCTTCCCAAGTGCCTTGAGCAGTGCCAGGCACGTAGTAAGTGCTCAGTAAGTATGAATTGTGGTGGGATCCAGCTACGACCCCAATAGCAGATTGGTAAGTCATCCTTATGTGGCTTCACCAACTGCTGATGAACCTGTGGACAAGCTCAGAGTTGAGGAAGAAACCCTTAGAGACTTCCCCATGTAATGTATTACACTCAGAGCCCAATTTCACATTGCTCCATCTGGTTCACAAGCATAACACATAAGCCTTTGTCAAACGTCTTGCAGGGGTTCAAGCAAACCATTCCTGTGGCTTCCTCCCAGGACAAGAAATCACTGAGGCAGCACAGTGAGTCTGGCAGTGAGGGTCTGCAGGCTGGTTCCTGGTGATATCTCTCTCTTTGCCTTAGAGTCCTCATTGGTAGACTCTCATGCTTCTGGTGGGTTAAAACATGTCAAATACAGAGAAAAGGGTCATTCATAAAGTCAGTGGGCAATAGGATGAGCGAATATATGTGTTATTATTAGCTTTTTGGATAACACTGATTACCATTCGTGAGGAGACAAAATTAATCTATCTCTTTATCTCTGGGATCAGCATTTCTCTATGTTGAATTCCTGGGAGCTGTGGAAAATGAAGCATCATCTAAAACCTGTATAGCCAGAGATACCCAGAACCAATTGGAAAAGTATTTCAAACCAGGGCCATAATTGATCTGTACAAGGTCTGGCAGTTGTGTGTGCTAACTCATCCTAGAGAAAGTACTACATACCTCATTGCTGAATATCACTATGGCTTTGAAGTACTCCCTTTGGGAAGCTATACACTGACACCAGTGCCTAGTCCATCCGTCAAAGCAGTTTTGGTACTCTTTTCTGGAATGCCCATATTACCCTTGATGTCCTGAATGTTATAAAAGTGTCTTCCTTTCAATATTTTTTTTACCTTTAGGCAAAGAAAAAAGGCATTGGGGCCAGATCAGGTGAGTAGGGAGGATGTTCCAATACAGTTTTTTTTTTTTTACTGGCTAAAAACTCCCTCACAGACAGTGCTGTGTGAGCTGGTGAATTGTTGTGATACAAGAGCTCCTTTAGGACTGTTTTTGAACACACCTTTCTCATGCCAAGATTTTCAGTTAAGATTTTTCTGTTTCTTTTTCAGTGTTTATTTGGTCTGCTATGCTTCTCACAGTTAGCTGATGATTTTGACCCACAGTTCAACAAATTTGCAATGTTTTTGTCAGTTCTGCTTGTCATTGGCTGTCCTGACCTCTCCTTATCAGTGATGCTTTCTCTCCCCTCGGAAAAATATTTCATCCATTTGTACACTGCCATTTTCTTCATGACATTATCCCCCTAAATTTGGACTAACATGTCCCTGATTTTACTTCCACTCTTACCAAGTTTAACAATAAATTTAATATTCATACATTGCTCTAATTCAAGTTCTGACATTCCTGTGACAGCGCATAAAAACATGCAACAATGAGTGCCACCCAGCAAGGCACCGCCACATATTGACACGAACACAACTGTGAGACTATGATATACCAAGGTTATGAAACCTTACTGAGTTGTTTGTACAGTGCTGCCAGCGTAAGTGCATGGTGTTAAGTTTGCGAACTTAATTGCTGGACCTTGTATAGCCATTATTACACTTTCATGATTTTGAGGATTGAAATAGATATCTTGTAATGAAATGATCATGGTCCCAAAGTTGCTTTTCTTATCTCAACTTTTTCTTGACCAAGACGAACTAACAGAGATCAGATGTATTCTCTTATCTGAAACAACTAAAAAAAACAAACAAACAGATAAAGTATTCACTGGAAATTAAACAGCGAATTCCTGTGATCCTTGAGAGATGTGAAACAAATGAGGTGAGCCCTGTGATTTTCCTAGCCTACTGCCTGGACTGTCTCCAGGCTGCAGCACAAAGAGGCAGAACTGCAAAGAAGCAGTGGTCTCCCTGAGTTCAGGAAACAGAGCTGGTGGGACAGAGAAGTTGAGGCAGCTGAAATGCACAGGGTGGAGGACCAGAAGAAAGAGTTGTACAAAGAGAGAACTTCAAAATCTGCTGAGTCCCCCACGAATATTCATCTTAGTGTCCAGCATGTGTGTGTGAGAAAACAACCTGAGACTAGAAAAAGAACCATCTGAAAGACTGACCAGGGGCAATCTCTGTAGCTCACACAGGCATCAGGTAGCACACAAAGAAGGCTTTGCTTCACTAGCATGGCAAAATTATCCCTACATGAGATGCTCATCTGCTTAAAAGCAAGATTTCAAAGGACCAAACTATTTCCAATTTAACCAAGTCCTAGAACAAAGCTAAGATATATGTGTAGAAGTACAAAGCTATTCAGCACTCAGTAAAATAAAATCACAATGTCTAGCATCAAACAAAAAAAACTAACAGGCATAAAAAGAACGGAAAATGTATCCATAAAAGGGTGAAAAATCAATCAAAATTGACCTAGATAAGACACAAATTACAGAATTACCTTGTGTCAAGGACATTAAAACAATATTTTGGTCATATGCCAGATTCAAGAGGGTAGCAGAAGACTGAACATGTTAAGCAGAGATATGGAAGATGTGAAAAAAAAAAAAGATCCAAATGGAATTTCTAGGAAGGAAAACTACAGTACCTTAGATGAAAGATATCCTGAATGGGATTGAGGGCAAATTACACACTATAGAAGAGAAGATTGACAGACTTGAAGACAAAGCAATCAAAACTATCCAAAATGAAACACAAGAAAAAAAACCCTGAAAACCAGAAAAACACAATATTGGTGAGTTGTGACTTCAAGTGGCCTAACAAATATGTAATTAGCACCTCTGATGGAGATAAGATAAAGAGAAAGAGATTGGAGTTGCAGGGAGGGGAGAGAAGAAAAGAAAAAAACTTTGAAAAAATAACGGCTGAAAAATTTCCAAATTTGACCAGACATGGTGGCTCGTGTTTGGCTCCTAGCACTTAAGGAGACCAAGGTAGGCAGATTGCTTGAGCCCAGGAGTTTGAGACCAGCCTAGGCAACATAGCAAAACCTCATCTCTACAAAAATAAAATTTTAAAAAATTAGTTAAGTGTGGTGGCATGCATCTGTAGTCCCAGCTACTTGGAACACTGAGGTGAAAGGATCACCTGAGCCCAGGATGTCAAGACTGCCAAGAGCCATGATTATCGTGATCATGCCATTGCACTCCAGCCTGGGCAATAGAATGAGACCCCAACTCAAAAATAAAATTCCAAACTTGATGAAGACCATAAGACCACATATCCAAGAAGCTCAATGAAGCCCAAGCACAAGAAACTTCAAGAAATCTAGACCAACACTCATTATAATCAAATTGTTTAAAAATAGTGATAAAGATAAAATCTTCAGAGTCAGAGGGCAACAGACAAGCTGCATACAGATAAAGGTAAAACTGATGGTGTATTTCTCATCAGAAGCAGATTTGAGTTCCTCCAGGTATATTCCTAGAAGGGGGATTGCTGGGTCATATGGAAGGTCAATTTCTAGTTCTTTTGAAACTCACCACACTGTTTTCCATAGAGTTTGAACTAGTTTACATTCCCACCAACTGTTTAGAAGCATTCCCTTTTCTCCGCATCCTCGCCAGAATCTGTTGTTTTTTGATATATTAATGATGGCCATTCTTACTGGAGTTAGATGATATCTCAATGTGGTTTTGATTTGTATTTCTCTTCAAATCATTCTACAAAAGTGATACCTGCACACGCATGTTTAAGTATTTATTTTTTTGAGTCAGAGTCTCACTCTTTCACCCAGGCTGGAATGCAGAGTGGCATACTCCCAGCCACCACAGACTCCACCTGCTGAACTCAGGCAGTCCTTCCATCTCGGCCTTCCAAGTAGCTGGAACTACAGGCACACGCCACCACACCTGGCTAATACACACATGTTTATTGCTGCACTATGCACATTAGCAAAAACATGGAACCAACACTGCTGTCCATTGAAAGTGGACTGGCTTTTTTAAATGTGGTACACTTACACAATGGAGTATTACACGGCCGTAAAGAAGGGCAAAATTACGGACTTTGTGGCAACTTGGATGGATTTAGAGTCTATCATATTCAGTGATTTATCATAGAAACAGAACTGAATACCACATGTTCTCACACAAAAATGGGTCCTGAGCATTTATCATAATACTACAAGAGAGGGATTGGCAGTACCAAGACACTGCCAGGGTAGGGGAGGGACACATAAATCCTAAACCAGGGGAAGTAAGGACCAGTGGGAGGCCCAAGCTTCACCTGCACATAGACCACTTATGTACCTAATCCTAACTGTACCTCACAAAAAAAAAGAGTGGAGCAACATCTGAAAGTACTAAAAGAAAAAGAAAAAAACCTGTCAACCTACAATTCTATTACCAGCAAAAATATCTCTCAAAAAATAAACTTGAAATTCTGTTTTTCTGTTATAAACAAGCTGAAAAAATTTGTCACCAGTGGACCCGCACTATAAGAAATACTAAAGGAAAATCTTCTGGCAGAAAGAAAATGATACAAAATGGAAATCTGAATCTACACAAAGGAATGAAGAGCCCTGGAAGTAGTAACTACATGGGTACGCACACAATGTATTTAGATATACTTAAATGCCTTTAAAAGATCGTTGATCATTTAAACAGCTGTTACAAAAAATAAGAATATAGCTATGTTAAATAGTTATTTCCTATTCTCCAGAACTTGTGAGTGTTGCTTTACATGGTGAAAAGGACTCTTCAGGTATGGCTAAGTTAAGTATCTTGAGATGAGGAGATTTTCTGAATAATCTGGGTGGGCCCAATGTACTCAAAAGAGTCCTTGATAAGAGGGAGGCAGGAGATCAGGGTGAGAAATAGAGACGTGACAGTAGAAGCAAGAGATTGGAGTAACACAAAGCGAGGGGCCATGCACCAAGGAACGCAGGCTGACTCTGGAAGCTGGAAAGGGTAAGGAAACCCCACAGCCTCACAGAAGGAACCAGCCCTGCTGACACTTGGCTTTAGCTCATTAAGATTGATCTTGGACTTCTGATCTCCAGAACTGTAAGATAATTTGTGTTTTAAACCACTAAGTTTTAGTAATTTGTTACAGCAGCAATAGGAGACTAATACAAAGTTGCCACAGGAAACAAATATAGTAGTTTTGGGTGTATGACTTATATAAAAGATAATATATGACACTAACACAAAGGCCAGAAAGGGAGAAATGGAAGCACAGTCATGTGCCTTGTAAGGACATTTTGGTCAGTGATGGACTACTGATATGATGGTGACCCTCTAAGATTATCATGGAGCTGTCCTACACAGGTGTACCATTTTTATCTTTTATATCACATTTTTACTGTGCCTTTTTTATGTTTAGATACACAAACTGTTGTATGACAGTTGCCTATAGTATTCAGTACAGTAACATGCTGTCCAGATTTGTAACCTAAGCGTTAAAATAGGCTACTCCATATAGCCTAGATATGTAGTAGGCTGTACCATAGATTTGTGTGAGGACACTTTGTGATGTTCAAACAATGATGAAGCTGCCTAGCAACGCATTTCTCAGAACATATGCCCATCATTAAGTGACACGTGACTGTACAATATTGTAAGGTTCTGTACTATATATGATGTAGGAAAATATCATGTCAGACTGTGGAAATTAAAAATGTAGAATCTCAACTATAAAGCAACCAATGAATAACAAAGAATTAAAGCTAATAAGCCAACAAAGGAAATAACATGTTATTGTTCATTGTTTATCACTGTGATTAAGCTCATTAGCAATAGATAATGTAAGGAGGGATCATAAACGCATATTGATTATGTATGTTCTATTCCACTAAGAAACTGATGCAATTAACATTACGCTAGGGTTCTTGACATGTTCTATGTAGATGTAGGTCTTCTTGAAGCTTCATGACCACTCGTATCTCCAGGGAGATAGCACCCATTGTCCAGTGTTCACATCAGTAATCACACCAATGACTCCACGACATCTCAAGACATCTTCAGTTATTTCAGAGGAAACTACAAGGCAGAATTTGCAACAATATTCTTCAAACCACTTTTGGCCCCCTTTAGTAGAAAAAAAGACTACCTACTGGACGCCACAAAAAGGAAAGAAAAATGCTCGTAGCCAGGAGTTTTAGGGAAATGAATATTGTCAAAGAATTATAACTCCAAAAATCTGGAGGAAGTGCTCTTAAAAAACACATTCATGCAAGGGAATTGGAAATGCTCTTGATATTCCCAAGCCCTGGGCTCCCCTAGAGACTGTGTTGGTGAGAACTGGCATGCCTCCCACTCCTGCCCCTGTGCAGAGACCTTGCCTAGCTGGGAAAAGCACCTCAACATTAATGGGGCGACTGGGGAGTATGTATCTGTGAATCTTTTGTCTTAAAACTTTCTGGAACTTTAAGCCTATTACAGAAAAAGAAAATAATAATGAAATATAACAGAGGTTGGATGGTGCCAAGGGAATAAAACTGTGAATGAGACACACTGGTGCAGAGGAGTTGAACACTTTCTTTGTATTTTTCTGGAGTACAGAGCACACAAATTGAGAAAAAGGAAAGAGAGAGAAACTAGATAGGTTGTATTTTGAGAAAAATACTAACAATCATGACTAGTGGTAGGCAGTTTTCATTTTGCTGCTGCCTCTTCTAAGGAACACAAAAGCTGATGTGTCCAAAGATGAGTCCAGACTATTTCCTGGAAGAAGGTAGAGGCTTCCCTACTTCAGGCGATAGTGTTTCTCATCAACACACCACTGTGTTATTATACTAAAGCAAGGGTTCTTAGCTAGGGCCCAGGATCTATTTCAAAGAATTTGTGAGCTAGGATAGGAAACCAATTATACCTTTATTTTTCCCCAGCTTCTAATTGAAGTTAGTATTTTCTTTAATTATGAATAAACCACGGCAGTCTTAGCCATGCCCACGACTGTCACTGTGATTAGAAATCACAGATATTTTCATACCACAGAGCAGTTGTGGCTGACATCTTAAAATATCATTTATACTGCCTAACATGTCAAAATGACAGTGGTTATTAGACCCAGGGCCAGATCTTGTTATGTAATGTGTTGACAAAAACAAAAACCAAAAAAAAAAAATATGCATTAATACAAATTTAGAGTTTTTCCTTGTATTTTGGAAACTCTTTTAATCTCATTATTTCCTTGATAATCTTTTAGTATTTTATAATTATGCATTGACAAACACACCCTGCGAAGGGATTTGTAAGGCGCCGCCAGATGCCCAGAGCACAGGAAGGGCAGGTGCTTGGCAGACTTTCTGCCTTTCTGACTGTACTTCCTTGTGTGTTTATCTGGCATTCACAATTCATTGATGTTCTAAGATCAATCGAAAGTAAAAAGTATTTCCTCACTCAAAGGTGTAGGGTAAATAACGCTGGAAAAACGTTACGACCATGGCTTTGGGAGCTGCTTCAAATATTGACCAGGTTGCTTTTTTTCTCAAATATTTGCATACCAGAGAACCAACAAAAATTAAAATACAATCCATTTTAATTTGTAGGACTCTGGAGGCCCCCACACCATCTCCATTGGATCTTTCATGTCTGTCTGCAGAATGCTGGTATTGTAAGGCTCAAAGCTCTCTACAGAAATATGAACTACAAAAAAAAATTGGCATCAATAACTGGCATTCGTTACAAAAGTTATTGGCAAATACAGCTGTCTCCTCTTTTAGCCAATGGTAATGTGATGTTTTTAATTCAATAAAGCATTTCAAGAAAGTCCAAACATAAAAGTTATAAACATTGGATGGTAAATATTTATTAGAAAGGGGAAATGAACTTTATGCAATTAGCCCAATCAGTCCTTTTTATGATTACATGTTCCTCCTGTCCCTGTCAGCAATGTCACTGCAAAGCAAAGTTATGATTTCACAAGACTCTTAAGCCCTTTAAGCTAAAATATTCTGCCAGGTGAAACAGGGTGAGAAGGCTCAGTGTAGGAGAATGGCATCACTACTGCAAGAATGGGGGCAGTGTCCTGACTCTGATCATGGTGTCACCCCTTTCTACTACTTCTACGACCACCCTGTGCCTGGAGGTTCTCAGTTTAAAGTGACCATCTACTCTTACACCCACTTGCTTCCCAGCAGTACATTCTGCCATCATTGCTCCAAAGTCCATGCAAGGTGCCTACTAGCTACCCTCAGAGGGGTACACTAGCCTTATTTCTGTGAGCACGGGTGTGCCTGCATGTCCTGGCATGCACAAGGGTCTGAGGTGTGCGTGTTGTCCGTTTTCTTTAGTACATTACTGAACACAGATGCTGTAAGCCAATTATTTCAGGAAGGCAACAGTATCTAGAGTGGTCATAGACATTAGAGTGTCTAAGGCATTTTTTTTCTACCTAGTATTCCCCTCTCTGTTTTCCATTTAACTCTCATTGCCTTTTAGTACAGTGTGGGGGTGCCATCTGTATCACACCATGGTGAAATGGGCTCTCTAGTCAGGTTGCCCAGGGTCCTGCCCTTCCTCTATCTCTTGAACAAATGACATAGTTTTTCTATGCCTCAGTCTTCTAATCTGCAAAATGGGAAAGTCAATTCTACTTACAGATCATTGGGTAGTTATGAGAGTTAAGTAACAACCAAATTAAAGTGCTTAGCATGTGGTACATACTTGATAAACATTAGGTAGAACCATTTCTCCATCACCTTGTTGCCTGGAACCGGTGGGTCAGGAGAAGACACTGTTTAGCTGACAATTGCATTGACCTATCCTTCTTTTATGCATCTTTCCCTGCACTGTCCTCAACATTCCTCCTGGCACCCTGGGAGCCTGTAACCTCCAGGGATTGCGTTCCAGCATCCAGTATCTCTCTCTCAGTAAACGCCCAGTCCCCAGACTAGAAAGCCACCTCCTCTCCTTTCCCAAGTCCTTCAGAGGTTTGCATGAGCATCTTATGGATAGAGAGATCCCTGCAGTATCCAGGAAGCTCAGGGTGTCAAAATTCTACCTTGGGACAAGGTTCTTTTCTCCGATGTCACACCTTTGTAAACTCAGTTGGGTCACTAGAGTCCTCCAGAGACTGTTAGGAATTTTTGTGCCCGACTCCAAATTAAAATCTGTCTTTAGGAGGATGGGTTTCAGGTATCTGTCTTTTTGTACAACTTTCCTGGAGATTCTTACACTCAGCCTGTTTTGGAAACTGCTGATCTAAATGCGATCTGTCCCTTTAATGCCGATGGACCTGGCCACAGTGGGTGGCTGGACTAGTCCCAGAGCCTGGCCCTGCCCCTCTCAGACAGGGCTGTACAGTAGTACGTGGATTTGGACGCCGGGCTGAAAGCCGTCTTGCCTGTCTCAGTCTCAGCTTCCTGCCCAGCATCTGCAGCCTCTCTTGAAGCTGTTGGACTTTGGCAACAGATGGCCCTAATTTTCCAGAAGTGTTTGAAAGTTTACAGTAGACTGCCTTCTCAGAGAGTGTTCAGACTATGCAAGTTGTGTGTCATCTTTCTTGTCCTCCTTGCCAGCTGAGTGCCCACCCAGGTGTCTGGACCTGGTCCTCATCCAGCGGTCCCCCACCACAGCCAGGTGATGGTCTCCACCACCCTCAGGAACATAGCAGGAGCAACCCAGCCCAGAACTCAGGAAGGCTTCCAGAGTGGGGCTGGCATGCCGGCCTGGGGAAGACATCAAACTGCAGTAGTATTTGTGGAAAATTTGGATTAGTCACTTTTTCATCCAGCTCTTAGTATTTTATTCTATCTCTCTTTTGGCTTGCGTTATCAGGAGCACATTTTTGAGGGATTTTACATAACTGTTCCCTTCAGCATCATTTTGAGATACAGCCACTCTCCAAACTTTCAGTGGGTTCCCAGTGAGGAAGAGGCAAAAGAATATCAAAGAAACCTTCACAGTCCTTGACAGGGACAGTGGTTGAAGAAAGCTGTCAAGGCTTGTGTGCATGAACAATAGTGTCTTTCTTCTAAGGAGTTCATGCCTTCCTGCATTTTTACAGTGCTCCGAGGAAGGAAGCTTGGCGCTGGTTCAGCTGTCACACAGCCCCTTAAGGAACTGTGTGGCAAAATGTGCTGGATGTGACTTTTCATCAGACCTTAAATGTAGCCAGTGAGGTGACAGATGCTGAGACCAGAGGGCTGTGGCATTTTCCTCACTGTGTGTATGGACTGGGACTTTCCACGACAACTCAAACTTTGCCACTGTAGGAGGGAGTCAGAGGAGTCTGGCATTCCACCCCTGATTCGGCCTGAGCAGCTGCCCCCTTATTTATTTCCACCCTGTGCTAGTGCACCACTTCATTGAAGCCCAGGGTCACTACTACTCAGCAATGTTTGCAAGTAGAGGATTACAGGTGGAGGAAATAGTGTGTTGCTGAGCCCAGAGCATTCCATCCCCCTACAGATAAGAGAGAGGGATAAACACACACCTGACTGACATCAAGGATACAAGATTGTGGGAAGCAGAGGCGAGAGGATTGCCTGAGCCCAGGGATTTGAGACCAGCCTGGGCAACTTGGCAAGGCCTCATCTCTACAGTAAAAAAACAAAAAAAGTAGCAGGGTGTGATGGTGCACACCTGTAGCCCCAGCTACTTGGAAGGCTGAGGTGGAAGGATCTCCTGAGCCCAGCAGGACGAGACTGTGGTGGCCGTGAGCATGCCACTGCAGTACAGCCTGGGCGATAGAGTGAGACTCCAACTCAAAAAAAAAATGAGGGAAAAGGAAATTGGGGACGGGTGGAGAGGCCATGGAATCAGTAGGTAGTGAGGTGTGTGTTCTGGAGTCAGGACAGGTCCTGGCTTTGCAGCTTAGATGAGTCACAGAACTCCATCCCTTTCCTCATCTGCAAAATGCATGTAGTCAGTGTTTGTCTCAGAATGTGGGTGCTTATACAATGCCTGGGTTTGGTGAATGCTTACTGTACCTCAACTTTTGTGTCAGCCAACTGAAGCCAGGGTGTCACTTTACTAATGAATAACTTAGTATTAATTACCTTCATTCATGAATGAATGAATACTTTCATTCATCCATTTGTTCAATCATTTGTTCCACCTGTCTTTATTGGATGTATATATACATGTGTGTGTGTGTGTGTGTGTGTGTGTGTGTGTGTGTGTGTGTATGTGTTTGGAGTTGATCAATAGTAATATAAATAGAGTTTCTCCATCCTTTTTTTTTTTTAATTGTGTTATCTTTCAACTTTTTATAGTTAGATAATTTTAGTTCTAAAGAAGACTTGCAGAAATAGTATATATATTTTCACTCAACTTCCTGTTACCATCTTATATAATCATAGAACCATTATTAAAACCAAGAAATTAACCTTGGTGCAATACTATTAACTCAAGTACATTTGGATTTTACGAGTTTTCCCATTAATGTCCTTTTTCTGTACCAGGATCCCATTTTGCATTAGTTATTAGGTCTCCTTAGTCTCCTCCAGTCTGTGACAGTTCCTCAGTCTTTCCTTGTCTTTCATGACCTTGACACTTTTGAAGTGTACTGATCAGTTATTTTGCAATTTGGGTTTGTCTGATGCTTTCTTGTGACTAGATTGAGGTTATATATTAGTGGAAGGATACCACACAGGTGATGTGGTTATTACATCTTATTACTGAGATATTAGTTAACCTCAGTCACCTAGTTAATTATGGTGTTATCTGGCAGGATTCTCCACTGTAACTTACTATTTGTCCTTTTGTCATTACTATTCAGTTTATCTGTAGCAGGATTTTCCAACTTCAGTGCTGTTGGCATCTTGGGCTGATAATTCTTCATTGTGGGGACTGTCTTCTGCACTGAAGGCTATTTAGCAGCATCCTTGGCCTTGACCCACTATAGGTCGGGGGCACTCCCCCCAAGTTGTGACATCCAAAAAATGTCTTCAGACATTGCCAAATGTCCTTTGGGGAGCAAAATCACCCCCTATTGATAGCCATTGATTTATAAGATAGAAGTAGAAAAGAGGTCATGTTTGTACACCTGTAATTTGTGTTGCTTTTCTTTACCTGTAACACAACATGAAACACACAGAAAGGTGCAAAAATCCTAAGTGTATGTTTATTTTTCACTGAACATGCCAGTATAACTGATACATCAAGAAATAGAGCATTTGTGGAATTCCAGAAGTTTTCCTAATACCCCTTTCTATTCACTCACTTCCAATGTTTACCACTAGCTTACTTTCTGGCCCCACAGATTAGTTTTATCTGTCTTTAAACTTTACATGAAATCATGTGCACTCATCAGTTATTGATAGTTATTGCCAAGTTGCTCTCCAAAGTGGCTCATCTATTAACATTCCCATAAGCAGCACAGGAAAGTGCCTGTTTTCCCTACACCTTCATCCACATCTTTGTTCTTTGCCAGTCTGTGCATTTAAGAAGTGAGCCCATTATAGGTTGCGTTGCATTTCTTTTATTTGTTTATTTATTTATTTATATTTTTATTTTATTTTTAAATAAAGATGCGGGGTACATTTCAGAGTTAGGTATATAAACATTGATCATGCAGGTACCCTTGCTGATGAGGTATGCCCCTCCCTCCCCTAGCAGTTTCCCTCAACTGCCAATCCCATCTCACCCTCCCCTGACAGTTTCCCACTACTGCCAATTGCTTTCTTATAGCATTATAATTGTTCGAGGTCTGTTTATGAGTGAGAACATTTGGAACTCCGTTCTTTGTTTCTGTGATAAATCACTGAGTATGATCGACTCCAAATCCATCCAAGTTGTTGCAAAGTGCATATATTTGTCCTTCTTAATGGCTGCATGATATTCTATTGTGTATATGTACCACATTTTTTTAATCCAGTTTCAATGGAAAACATGGTTAGTTCCATGTTTTTGCTATTGTGAATAGAGCTGCAATAAACATACATATGCAGGTATCTTTTTTGTAGAATGATTTGAGTTCCCCCAGGTATATTCCCAGCAGGGGGATTGCTGGATCATATGGAAGGTCAATTTCCAGTTCTTTCAGAAATTGCCACACTGTCTTCCAAAGAAGTTGTACTAGTTTGCATTCCCACTAGCAGTATGGAAGCATTCCTCTTTCTCTACATCCTCGCCAACATCTGTTGTTTATTTTATTAATAATGGCCATTCTTACTGGGGTTAGGTGGTATCTCAATGTGGTTTTGATTTGCATTTCTCTGATGATGAGTGCATTTCTTTTATTAATGAGTTTGAGCTTTTTTATATATTAAAGTGCACTGGCCTTTTAATATATTTTAATATGTGTTATCTATTTAGCACATATCAATATACAATTTAATGCTGTTAGCACTATACCATTAATATATAATAATATGTAACATATAATTGTATAATATGCATAAGTAATATGTAATATTCGGTATATAATTTTATAAATATATAATTTATATTGTAATATATATTTTATGTGAGCTGTCTTCTTAAATCTTTTTTCATACTAGATTATTGATCTTGTATAATGATTTGTTAGGAATTTTATATATTAAGGAAATTGGACCTTCAGCTGAAATATGAGTTTTAAATGTTCTTTTCCCCCCAGTTCATTTGTTTTCTACTTTGTTTATGGTGTATTATAGGTGGAGCCCAAATAAACCTAAGAATTTATTTATTAAAAAATGTGTATTTATTTTCACATGTTTAAACTTCAGTCACTTTCAAAGTACTCTCTGTTTGATGCAACACACCTATCGAGACACTTTTTCTACTGCTCAAAACAGTTTTTGAACCTGACAATCTTGATACCTTTTTGTGTTTCTGCTGCTTTTTGTTTTACCTTTTTTTTTTTGAGTTGGAGTCTCACTCTGTCACCCAGACTGGAGTGCAGTGGCCGCTCCCGGCCACCGCAGCCTCGACCTGCTGGGCTCTGGCGATCCTTCCACCTCAGCCTTCCAAGTAGCCGGAATTACAGGCATGTGCTACCACACCCGGCCGATTTTTTGATTTACTGTAGAGATGAGGTCTTGCTGCCCAAGCGGGTCTCGAACCCGCGGGCTCAGGCAATCCATTCACCTCAGCCTCCCAAAGGCGCGGGATTACAGGCTGAGCCACCGAGCCTGGCTTGTTTTACCTTTTCCACATTAGTAAAACATTTCCCTTTGGGGACTTGTTGCATCCGGGGAAACAAAAAAAAGTCACTTAGGGAAGATTGGGTGAATAGGGAGGGTGGGGCACAGGGGTCATGCCATCTTTTGGTCAAAACTGCTGAACACTCAGTGTTGAGCAGGCAGGTGCGTTGTCGTGATGGAAGAACCAGTTGTCTATTTGCCACAATTCGGGATGTTTCTTCTGCAAATCATGATGCAACCTTCTCAATACTTCCAGATAAGAAACTTTGGTTGACCGTTTGATCTGGAGAAAAAATTCTGAGTGTACTACAAGGGGCCCACCCTCCAAAATATAATTCTGGTGTTTTTTTTTTGGCGGGGGGGGATGTCTCCCCTCGTGTGTCAAGCAGAAATGTATGTGTATATAAAGTGAAATAATATCTCTTTCTAGGGCTTCTGAGTGTTATACCATGCTTAGAAAGATCTTTTCCTTTCCTAGACTGTAAATAAATTTAACTCTCCAGGTTTATTCAAGTACTCTTATTATTTCATTTTTATGTTTAAATTTTTTTTTTTTTTTTTTTTTGAGTTGGAGTCCTACTCTTGTTGCCCAGGTGAAGTGCAGTGGCACACTCATGGCCACCACAGCCGTGTTAATTTCCTTCAACAATTATATATTTAATTTTTAAATGTTCCTTCTGATTTCTTTTTCAAATTTACCCTGTCATATTCAATAGTATCTTGCTGCTAGCTTGTTTATGTGATCTGAAATGTCATCTATTTCTTTAAACATTTTATAGCTACTGTACATACCGTATCTGATCATTGTATTATCTAAACACCTTGACAGTTTAAATCTTTTGTTTTTTCGGCCGGCCATCACTGAAGTTGGCATAGTTAAATGTGAGTTTACATTTTATTGCACATGGCCATGGAGTTCTGAGAGCCTAACTGGTGGTTGCTCTCCTACAAAAGAACAGAAGCCAGGGGCTGTCACCTACCTTTCCAGAATTGACAAGCATTCTTCTAGATTCCCTAGTTTAACCTGGTGTTTCAGGTAGAGCCCCTGACCTTGCTGCCAGCCCCAGACTTATTCTCTTAACTGCAATGCCAAGACTAGCACCTGCCCTCAGGGAACCTAAATTGTCTTTGCATGTATGTATAAATACAGCTGTGTGTGTATTTGTATTTGCTTCCTTGATTGTTTTCTTAACTTCTGGTGAGCTCAGCAATAAGAATTACGTTTTATTACAGTATCTAGCTGTTTCGTACTGGAAAAGCAGCGCTGCCTCCCACAGAGTGTCTAATCCACCAGTCTCTGAAAGCAGAATGTACATCAGTCACCCTTCTTTTTAGGGTACCACTCTCTGAGCATGCTGAAATAGTCACATTGCCACCTCCAAGCCCCTCCAATTCTCTCCTCCCTCAAGTTTATTATTTTTCTTCATGGTTAATATTGTGCCTTTAAAAGTTCTTACATTTCAGTTTTTAATACATACCTTTTTATAGTTTTGCTCTTCCCGCAACTAGAAAAGATAAACTGGTATATATCAAGGTTACTTCCCACTGTTCCTGCCGCAGCCTACCTTCTTCCCAGCCTGTGCCTCTCCGTACCATTTCTGTTGTGTCCAGGATTCCGTCGTGTGTATTCTTCTGTCTAACTCCATCCCCACACTGGTTTCAATCACAATTTTGATCAGTGCTGACTGCTAGTTCATTTACTGTAGGTTCACCAATCATTTCTTAGTTGGCTGAAGGTCGTTCTCTGGTATTTTCTCCAAAAAAGAATGTTAACAGTTTGTAAGTCCAGAGATGTCTTTCTGTTACCTACATACTTGAGTAGCTGTTCAGTTGATATAAACTGGGCCTCGTGTTCTGTCTGTCCTTATGTCTTTGTCAGTCTCACCCACCACTTCTGGAAACATCTGCACACAGCCAGATCTCTCTCCCCATTATCCATGACTCAATCCTTTTGCCTGGGCACCCAAAAGGTGTTCTGCTTTGTCTTTGAAATCCAGTAACTTTATCAGGACATACCCCTGGGTTCATCATTCTTTCCCATTTTTTCTATAACAGGATTTTGCTTTTCAATCTGAGACTAAGATCTTCCTTCATTTCAGGTTAGGGTCTTAAATTTATATTCCAGTACCGTTTCTGTTACATTATTTTGGTTCTCTTCTTTGGGAGTCTTGTACTTCTGAATCAGCATGGGCCCCATGACCTCCACAAACATCTCATTGGAAAAGTGGAAAAAGCAGAGAAAACCCCATCCTACCTGTCTCCCAGGGCTGTCGTGAGGCTCCAGATGGCAGGTGTCGGAGCATTTGGTCATTTGCAAAGCGTGACATGAATGCCGGCTGTGGATCTAGAAGGCATCAGTGACTGCAAGTGTTTGTGTAGTCACCCCCTTTGTCTGGTAGTGAAAACAAATTGCAAGAGCAGTGACTGTGGCTTGGGCACGCAGAGCTATGCTGGTGGCTGAGCTCGGGTCAGGGCCTGTGGTTCTAATGTCTCCTTTGCTGTGCGCTCACCTTTTCTTTATTTTTAAACTGACCACAGAAAGGTAACCACCATCCCAACTCCCAACACTGTGGGTTTGTTGTTCTTATGTTTGAACTTTATGTAAATGAAATCATGCAGTATTCTATTGTTCTAATATACCATAGTTTCTCTGTTCTGCTGTTGATGGGCATTTATATTGTTTCCAACTTGGAACTAATACAAATGGCATTGCCGTGAATACTCTTGACAATAGTTTTGGCAAGCATATACACACATTTTTTTGCTGTTACATACTTATGATTGGAATTTCCAAGTATTAGAATGTGCTAGTCGAGGTTTAATGACTACTCCCAGAGAGTTTTCCAAAGTGGTTGAACCAAGTTAGAACCTCATCATCAGTACGCAAGAATTCCCGTTGTGCCAGGTTCTTACTAACACTTGGCATTCTCCACCTTTTGCATTCTAGCCATTCTGTGGGGGTGTAGAGGTGTCTGATGGTGTTTTTAATTTCCCTTCCCTGATGACTAAAGAAACTGAGCACTGTTTTATATGTTTACTAGACATTTAAGTATTCTCTTTTGTGAAGTGTCTATTCAGGACTTTTGCCCATTTCTCTACTGGGTCTTTTTCTTAATTGATCTATAGAAGTTTTTTGTTGTTGTTTAATGTATTCTAAATACAAATACGTGGTTAGTAATATGCATTATGAATCTTTTATGTTTTGTAAATATCTTCTCTCATTTTCTTACCATTGTCTTGATAAACAGAAGTTCTTAATTTTAATATTGTATAATTCATTATTTTTTCCCTCTATGGTTTTTTTCCTTCATGTGTTCTGTTTAAGAAATTTTTGCCTAACACCATTCTCCTTTTCTTTGATGATGAGAAGAGTTTTATGAAAAAGCACTGTCTATAAAATGCATAATAAACAGCTGACACCACCTTCTGCCTCTCTCTCCTGATGTGGCAGTTATTTCTTCTAAGCCCAAGCACACCATAAATTCTCCTCCTGTGTCAGCCTTGTCTCATGAGCACATGTCCATACACGGATGCCACAGTCTTGAAGAACTCTAGGGTCAAAGAGTGTGGAATCAAATATTTAATGAGGTGCAGTCGGTCTTTATAGGACCAGCTGGTGCTGCGCTCAAGGCTCTCATCTTTTTAACATTCCTTTGAGAGGTGAACAATAATGGGAACATGTCGGCCTCTCTGAACCCAAATGTGCAGTATTTTACTTGAGTCATCAACTTCTTTAAGGGCACAAATCAGCTGTGACATATTTGAAAAATGAGAAAGAGCGGTGAGCTTTTCTTAGCTCTTTTTAAAAGCCTCTTTCAGCTTTCCTTTCTCTTATTTCTGTCCCTTCAATCCCTAAACATTTTTTTACTTTAGACAGCACAGTTGTACATTTGTTCTGTGCAGATGTTCAAGATTACTTGGAAGAATAGACCTCTAAACCGACCACAGCACACCCTTTGCAAACCACACTATAGCAGTGCTGTGCCACCATGCCACAGGGGCTCCTTGACCTTCACCTGGCCCAAAGGGAACCAGCAGGTCCCGTCCCCGGCCACACCCTGGAGGGTGATGTCTTCCTACACCAGCTTGGGCATTTTAGTGATTGGATTTGGCACCCTGGAATCACTGCATCTTTAACAGATCTTTAAATACATCTGTCCTCAATTTTCAAACTATGAGGCGAAGATTTGGGTGCAAGTAGTTTATCTGGGAAGTGATCCCAGGAAGCAGTGTGAGGGAGTGGGGGAGGAGGGAGTTATGAAAGATGCATTGATGGGCAGGTGACTGCCACGGGCCATGGATCTAGCCCACTGGGACCCTCTGAGGGGCACATGGAACTTGTCTCGGTGTCATTCTCCTGAGCAGGATGCAGGGTTGTCCAGCTCCCCTCGTGGCTGAGGGTGCTATCTACACATGAGTCCTTCCAGGGAGGACACTTACCTTATTCTGAGCACTTTGTTGATGCCGGATTTGGGAGTCTGTGTTTTTAAATACCTGTTGCTGTTTTAGTCGAATTATTTTAATTGTATAGTTGTGGATGTTCTGAAATTCTCTAGGTGAAATACTATAAGAAATCATGTATAGCTCAACTGAGCTGGGAAACAGGTGGCCACAGGGCAAAGGGAAGGTGGCCTCTGGAACCCCGTGGGACCCAAGCCCTTCATGGCCCTTGGAGCTCTCACCGTGGGCCTCTTAACAGCTGCCTGCCCCTTTGGCCTCAGCTTCAGGGCTGCCACTTCCTGCAATCCTCATCAGATGAGGTTTGGTTGGAGCCTTTTTCTATGTGCCCCACAACCCATGGGTACCTGCTTCATCCTCACTACATTAAATGGGAAGCATCTGTTTGCTCTTCACTCCAGGGATGCAAGGGCTGTTGCTCCTAGCCTGTGCCCTGCCTCTGATAGCTCTGAGACCTCAGCAGCTGACGTTGGAACTGCTGAGCCAGTTCCATGAGGCAGGCCCTCCTGGGAGCAGATGCACAGAATTCTGTTGAGCCGAATGAGCTTGTTGAAGTGGGGGCACCTGTTTTGGACATCCAGACCCTCGACCCTGCCGCTGCTCTGTATGTTTCAAATCCCACATTCGAAACAGTAGTTAGGCCACACCTCTGACCTCAGTTGTGACTTGTGTGTGGATGTTCTCCACAGTTATGGTTCCTTCCCTTGTCCTGCAGCATCTGATGTGTGCTGGACTGTGGTGCCTGGTAGAAGGAGACACGTCCTGCAAGACCAAGCTGGACCCTCCCCTGGATGGCACCGAGTGTGGGGCAGACAAGGTAACCTCCAGCCTCCCAGTACACCCACAGGCAGCCCCACATCTCCTAGGCACTTGGCGCCTCTCCTTCTGAAAGACTGTAGTCTGTGCTCAGGAGTCCCCAAAACATCCCTAGGCACCACAGAAATGATCACAGAACCCACTCTGGGCACAGAAGTCACCTGTGTCACCTCACTTTTTTTCTTATGTAAGAATCACTTACTTGATGTTTTCAGTAGATTAATTCCTCTTGTCACGTGAGTGAATTTACTTAAAAGGAAAATGATCAGTATACTTTAAATGGAAAAACAGTATCACCTGCATATACAAAAGGCTGTCATAAATGAATTTGATGAGAATAGTGTTATCCAGTTCCAGCTAGATGTTAAGAGAGCAGGAGCCATGGGTGTGTGTTACAGAGGAGAGACATTGGGGACCAGCAGGTGCAGGGACTTTCTCCATAGTCTTAGTGCAAGGATTGAAAGAGGATTAAAGAGGAAGTAATGTTCCATTGTGATCCTGTGATTGGGAACCACTAAATCACATCTTGTGCCCCAGTGTCCATGCCATGCACTTTGGGAAATCCTGATTTAGAGGATTGGCTTCCTGTTATCCTCAGAAAGAACCAAGGTTCACCAAGGTGGAGCTGGCTATGTCATCTCTGAGCACCAAACCCAGCTCTGAGGTTTAAAACCTCAGAACCAGGAAGTGCTACCTTCCAGAGAGAAACATACCCATGTTAAGTGGTTTGCAGAAGCTCAGGTCTCTTCTTGAGCCATGTAGATTAATCCTTTTCCTAGAAATTTAGAAAATCCCAATGGAGCACATCCCATGTGGAGTTAATGGCAAAATTCGAACCCCAGAGGAATACTAGTGGCAGATTGAGTAAGCATACTTTGATGTAAATTTCAGAAATCAACTTATGTCACCTGGAAGCTTTTGGCATGGAGGGAATCATAGGCCTCTGGGCTTGAGTGGCAGCTCTGCTGAGTGCCTGGGCCCTGGCCCCCCTGCTGTGTTTCAGTGGTGCCGTGCTGGGGAGTGTGTGAGCAAGACGCCCATTCCAGAGCACGTGGACGGAGACTGGAGCCCATGGAGCACTTGGAGCATGTGCAGCCGGACGTGTGGGACGGGAGCCCGCTTCCGGCAGAGGAAATGTGACAACCCCCCGTAAGTCCACCCAACCAGGCGTTCCCAAGCATGCCACGATTGGGGTTTCCCAACTACAGCTCTCACGGCCTCACACAAAGCAGGGTTGTGTCTCTACTGAGAATCAGAAGATAAGGAAAATGAAATTGAGCCAAGATCTGGGGTGCAGGGGCCTCATGTGTGTCAAACAGCATCTCAGCTTACCTACCTCTTTGTGTTGACATGGACACAGTAACATCCTGCAGTGAACTGGCTCCTTCAGTCCTTGCCTGGACCTTGATGGAGAGATTTTCCAAGACAGCTGTATTATAGTCCTCCTCCTCACCTGTTTCATGGTTTATGAAGTCAAGGGTCACTCTTGGGAAGTCCAGGGACCTTCAGGAAAGAGAGGCCAACCTTCAAATTGGCTGCTAGCTGATGTGGGAGCAGCCTAGTCATTCATGAGTCACAAAGTATCTGGCTTCAGCTGTATTGTCCACCCAAATATTGTTCACAGGTCCTTCTAGAACTATTTGACAGGAAAAAAAGATTTTGCTTTTTTTCCCTTTCTCTCTCTCTCACACAGGGCATTTACAAGGAGAGCCTTTTTATCAACTCTAGTGACGCCGGAACCCTTCTTGTTCACTTTTGTACATTCATTCCAGAAAACTCTGGGATAGATTTTGTGTGCAATTATAATAATTCCTTCACCACAGGGTTTTTCCTTTTCTTCTTGAATTTTCCTGTTTTTCATTATTTCTTTAATAATGTTTCTATGCCTTGTGTGTCAGTAGTTGTATCAGGTCAGTTTTGAAAACGAGCAAGTTGTAAATCATGACTAAAAAGAAATATCTGCAGTTAAGTCCTGTGGATGAACAGTTAACAAATACCTCTTGTGTTTAAAAATCCTGATGCCCAGGCTGCACCTCAAACCCAATTCAGTCATTGGCTGTGGGGGTGGCACCCAGGAATTAGATGTTATATTTCCCCAGGTGATTCTAATGACTAGCCAAAGTTGGGAACCTCTGGGTTAAAGGAAAGCGTGTGCTCACAGTTTAGGCGGGAACACCATATTTTCCAGTAATACTGTAAGAACTGGCATCATATATTATGTTTGTGTTTTATTAAAATGTTTCCCTCTAGCACCCACAGAGTGCCTGGCACATAGTAGATGTTTAATCTGTTAGGAGCAGTGCCTTAAGTTAAAGCACAGATGGGTAGATAATTAGAAACCCTATTTCACTAAATGGTGAGAATTAATAGAGAGTGGTTTTAGTTTTTACATTACTCCAGTTGAAGTTAATAGTTGGATCTCTGGCCCTATGAAGAGAGCTTTGGGTTTAAGTTCGTCACACTGAGATTTGGCCCTGGCTTTGTTGGTTACTGGTCACGTGACCTCAAGGGAGACCCCCCCCCCCGTTCTCTGGCCTCAGTTTCCCCCACTAGAGGGAGTTGACATGGCAGAGTGGGCAAAACCAGGCTTCAAAACCAGGACAGACAAGTCTTCTAACCCAAGTACACCTCCTGATAGCTCTGATGGCTATTACTTGTCTCTTCATCTATAATTTGGGATAATTCATGGGAATGCCCAGAAGGTTGGCGGTCTGTATTTAATAAGCAGTCAAGCAGTCCCTCTTGTTATTAGCACTAACAGAAGAACAGGTGTGACACCAGTTGACCTGGACTGCCTAAAGCTTTGCGAAGTGCAGAGAGAAATTTGCAGGGGTTGTGGTAGTCATGGGTGCTCCGTGTTTGCGACTGGAGCTGGTGGACCCTGGCTGAAGACTGGTCTCCTCTGGCACATTATGCATGTTATCCCATGACAGGTGACACCCAGTAAACATCACAGGAGGAGGATCTCAGAGCCTCTAAATGCCCAATGGACCCTGTGTCCTGAGATGGTCCACATGTAGAGTGTGTTTAGGTGAGGGCAACATTTACAAGAGTAGGATGTTATCAATGCTAGACAAATGCAGTAGTCACAACTTTTAAGGGACCCAGTGTTGTCTGTTTTGGGGGATGACATTAGCTAGGGTGACCCTCCCCCAACCTGAAGAGGAGACTTTCCAAAGCTTTGTGGCTTCTTGGTTTGGCTGGACCCTGGCCACTGTCCCACCTGTCTCCTGCCCTGTACATCCATGGTTGTTCTGGGATACCACAGAGCATTTACAAGGGGAGCCTTCTAAAGACCCCCGTCATTCAGAGAGCTTGTGTTAACATACCTACTCTGGCCTGGCCTGCCATGGGACTTCATGTACTGGGATCTCGCCCTATGCCTCCAGGTCCAATGGTCCCAGGAGAGAGGCTGTTCTGGAAATTACAAAATGTCATAAAGATCGTACTTCATTCCTCTTCTTTATCAGGTCCCTCACCACGGTGGCCATGAATTTTCTCTCCTGTTGCTCTTCTTCCTGTTTGCGGTCCTGGAGGAATGGGGGTGTTTGTGGGGATGCTGCACGTGGGCACTGAGGGTTTGTTGGTCTCGGCACATTAGATTGTTATGGGCATTGATGCATCTTCATGTCTGAGCTCTGTAATTCAGCAGCACCCCTTGGGGCAGGTCCATGGTGGAACTACCAGAAAGAGAATGTGGCGTTCTCACTCCTTCCAACCCTGCACACTCTTTCCTGGTAGTTTTTTCAACACAGTGCCATCAGTAAACCTTGCCGGGCCTGAACTCTAGACTCTGCTAAATGCGGGCCTATGATGATCAGCAAAGACAGATAAAATCCCTGCCCACCCCCAGGGGCACAGTCTCACCAACATCCCTTGGTTTTCTGATAGATGCTTCAAACTGGACCCTTTCTAAACCGTAACTTCCCCGCCCAACTCACGTCTCCCTTCTCGGTAAATAACACCGCCATTTCCACTGCTTGAGTCCAAAGCCCCTGAGTCCATGCGGCATCTTTGTGTGTCCTTTTCTCCTCCACATCTGGTCATGATAAGAATGGCAAATGCAGAAGGCCCTTCTCATGTGCCAAGTGCCCTTAGACATTTATCTAGTAAATCATTGAATGCAGCCCTATGGGAGAGGCATTATTTTTTATCCCCATTATACAGAAAAAGAAAAAAAAGCAAATCATAGAGAAGTTAGGTAACTTAACCAAGGTTACACAGGTAGTTGGTAGTGGACTGGGTTTGGAAGCCACTTCTGGAAACCAGAAGTCCAAAAGTAGGGTGTCAGTGGGTTCTATTCCTTCTTGAAACTCTAAAGGTGAATTCATTTCCTGCCTCTCTCTTGGCCTCTGGTGGCTGCCGGCAATCTTTGGCCTTCCTTGGCTTGTAGACATGTCATTTCAATCTCTGCCTCTGTCTTCACGTGTTGTCTTTCCTGTGTGTCTTCTCACACTTTCTTTTCTCAGAAGGACACTTGTCACTGGATTTAGGGCCCACTCTAATCCAGGATGAGCTCATCTCAAGATCCTCAACTTAATTACATCTGCCAAGAAGATCCTTTCTCCAAATAAGATGGCATGCACAGGTTCCAACTGGGTCCATCTTTTGGGAGGCAGAAGGGTCATCATTCAGCTCTCTCCCCGAAGCCTTCTTTCTGCTCCTCAGCCACTGTGATTTTAACCTCAGGACCTCGATCAGTGCTCTCTTCCTACTCCCTGACTTTCCTTTGCCCCACTTCGGGTTTTAATGTCTTAGTCCCCGACACTCTTTTAGAGTGGGTGCTGCTTGACTCAGCATCTCTTCCTAACACAACAGGCATTATAACAACTGGTTATTACTGTGATATATTAGCACACGTGTTCTGACTTGGTCCTTCCCACTGGCCCTTGTGCTCCATGAAGGTCCAGGATGGGCCCCACCTATTTGGATGCCAGCCTTCCTTTGTGCCTATGGCAAAGAAGCCACTCCATAACAGGTGCTGACTGCCTTACTGCTTGGGTGCGTGCTTGCCCAAGAAAAGCAGTCTCTGCAATTCCAGTGCCAGAAAACACATCCCTAATATTATTTCCCCTAAAACACAAAGGTCATCATAAATTATTAGGCCAAAAAGGCAGATCACCAGGTAGGCCTCCTGCCCTTGGACGATGTCACCTTGCTGAGGCCCAGATGCTGTGAACAACCACATGAGGCCCACCTGTCACTCTTGCTCACCCTTCCCCCGGCGAGGTTATAGCTCATAGTTAGAGCACTCAGCATCATCTCAAGAGCAAGCTCCAACATGTAACAAGCCTTGTTTAGCCCAAGTGAGAGAAACAATATCTTTTTTGCTCCTGTAATATTTACGCCTTGAGAGTCTGTCCAATCTTTTGCAGTGACAGTGCAGCTCTATCTCCTGTCCTGATCAGAAATAACATGTTCTTTCTTCATTTGTAGTTTTCTACAAAGTTTCTCACCTTCATGGATCCAGCCCAGGTGAATGGGAAGAGATGGGCAGGCCTTGTGTGGGTGGCTTAGCAGCCATCTCAGGTGCTTCTCAAAGTGATACAGACACAGATGTGTTTTATGAAGTCCAGGCCATAGTCTCCAGCCTGCTCCTGCAGGAGGGCCTGATGTGGTGATTGTTACAAAGCACAGCTGACCAAGGCCTCAGAGCCAAGTTCTGACCAAAACAGCATCCTCTCCCCATCTCACTCCTTAAATCACCAGGCCTGCTGCCTTGATATTTCACAAGGATGTCCAAATCTCATTGCTGTGTGTGTCTTGGGCTTGGAATGCTCTCACGGCCCTCTCTCCGCCCCCTTCACTTTATATTCCTGGCTCTGTTCCCCATCTTCTGCAGCTGGTTTATTCACTGTCCAAAAATATTGGCAAGAGAACCCCCCCCTTTTTAGTCTTGGTCTTTATAGCTATTGGAATTTTTATTTTTTGCCAGCTGACACGGAGGCCTTGGGGACTATCCGTGTTTCTAAACCAACTTCTTAGGTTCATCTTTCCCTGCCATAATTTGTGTCACTGTGGGTGGGAGTTAACCAAGACTACAGAGTAGGAAATTTTTCTGTAATTCACATTCTGGTACCCCATAGAAGGCTTGGGCAGGGAAAGGCTCAGATGCACTTGTGTGAAAGCCAACTCTGTCCCAGCAGGTGCAGGACAGGCAGATGAGTGGAGTGCAGAGCCAGGACGTGGCAGGGTCACCCACAGGGTGGCCCCATGAGCACCGGAAATGGAGAGGAAAGCAGCTAGCCTGCTGAGGCTCGGTGGGAGGACGGGTGGAGTGAGGTTATATGCATGTAATTGGGTTTTGTTTCCACAGTGAAACCCCATCCGTGTGCTTTCAATGTGCCAGCGACCTGTGTTCACATGGATAGTTTTTAAAATCCAAGTCTTCTGCTTTTCAGCGTAAGTTACATGTGTTACTTGGATACTTTTCAGAGGAGGCCTTAAAGCTGGGACATCTGCTGTCCTGAGGGTGTCTTAGCAGCCCGGCAGCACTTCTGAAACACTACAGCTTTGCCCTGCTCACTTCTCAGAGCTCATGGAGCCAGGGGCAACCAGGGCAGGGGACAGAACTGGAATTGCCAGCTCTCCACTGAGCGCACTGTGTCTCTAGATGGTAAGCCAGCCCTAGTTGTGACTATCTCCTGATGTATCTTCACTTACTAGAGCAAAGCAGAAATTAAGTGCTATCTTTCTCTTTCAGCCTACCTCAATTCTACCTGTTCATCTGCTCCAAAGAAAAGGAGCTGATCTCCCGCCGAGTGATCCTGTTCATCTCAGCAAATTTTTACTGCCCCTCTGCTTTATGCTGGGGTCTGCTGGAGGCACTGTGTGTCCCACCTCTGCATTTGACTGTCCTTGTCCTGCAGGAGCCTGGGCGAGGACTTAGGGTAGAACTCACCTTTCTCTTCACACTTTCAGTTTCTCACTAAAGTCTCTCTACCTTACCCCAGTCCTAACTTTAAGCATATTTATGAAGGTAGAACAGACAGAAGAGTGTAACTCCCTGCATGCACAATAGTGCTCATCATGGTTGAGAGCGTGTGTTGGGGCACACGTGTAGGTACATGTGAGTGCGGCCATGCATTTGAGGAGAGTTGTTGGTTCCTAGTGTGTGACCATACAACACCTGGCAGCTTTGCAGAGTGGCTGTGTCATCTCCACTGCTGTGAGTCGTGGTGGGTTTCCACTTGTCCCATGTTTTCTGTTTTCACCAACACCCAGTGTTGTAGGCCAGTCTTTCCTATTTTGGCCATTCCGGTGGGTGTGTAGCAGTCTCTCTTGGAGACTGCATTTGCATTTCCTTCACTGGTAATTAAGTCTGAGCATCTGTTTATGTCTTCATTAGCCATTTGGATGTCCTTTTCTTGTGACGTGCCTGTTTGAGGTATTTGGTTTTATATATCTAAGCAATTACTTTGTTTGTGTTTAGAAAGTCCTAAAAGAGTAAAACTAGAAATTGTGGCTTCATATAAGAGATGCAGCTTAAAAACTTATCACACCCCAGATAACTGTGTCAGTGAGTCAGGCTGTCCTTTCAGGCCTCTGGCGACCAGTGCGCAGTCCCCTTCCAGAAGCAGGACAGCGTTCTCCTTCCGGATCCAGGAGCTCTTGTACATTTCGTTCCTTGTCTTCACTTCTTACCAGCTGAGCACTTATTTTGGTTTCCTCATCTGAAGGACGCAGTCAGGGATCCCTTCTGATTCTCTGTGTGGACTTAATAAGATAATGGTTTTAAATGGCCGCCAAAGTGCAAGCTCTCTGGGAACGTCAGCTGCTTTATGATCACTGTTTAAGTGAAAGTTCCTCTTTCCTTGAAGTTTCTCCCCAAGTCCTCGGTGACCCCGAGTCCTCAGGTCCTTGATAAAGTTGTACCCCTCCTTTGAGTTCTCCCACAGAACCTCTGTCAGCAGGCCATCAGTGGGCCTCCCTGATAGCCACATCCTCCCCTACAAAGATCCTTCTTCTGTCTTCTCTGTGCCATGGATAGAGGGTGCCTCTTTCTTGTTGCCTCAGATCCAACATACAGTTGACCCTTGAACAACATGGGTTTGAACTGCATGGGTTCACTTATACATGGGTTTTCTTCTGCCTCTATCATCCCTGAGATAGCAAGATCAACTCCAGTTCCTCCTCCTCTGCCTACTCATTGTAAAGATGATGAGGATAAAGATCTCTATGATGAGCCCTGTCCACATAATGAAAAGTAAATATATTTTCTCTTCCGTATGATTTTCTTAATAACATTTTTCTCTAGCTGACTTCACTGTAAGAATACAGTAAATAATACATCTAACATACAAAATATGTGTTCATCAACTATTTATGTTATTGGTGAGGCCAACTAGACTATTAGTAGTTAAGCTTTGGAGGAGTCAAAAGTTATATGTGGACTTTTTTACTGCATTGGAGGTTAGCACTCCCTAATTCCTACATTGTTTAAGGATCAACTGTACATGTAGGAGGTTCTTAGTGATGTTGTGGTTACTCTAGATATTTAATCTGTGTTATAGAGACAGTCATGAAGAATGAGTGGCCATATTTAGGGTCCTGCCACATGGCAGTGCTGGGATCATTTAGGTAACAAATCATACTAGCTACTGGGTTACTTCTTTCCTTTCCCATGTTCAAAATAGTGACTCAAAGGAAAACTGAAAAAGCCGATTATTTCAGTCATTTTTTAAAAATCAGGAAATGTTTACTATCAAGAAGAACCAGCTGTGACAGATGTAGTAATTGGAGTAAGGGAAAGTGGCTAGTAAGAGGCAAAGAGAACTCTAAAGAATACCAGAAAAGCAGATATAGGGAGTAACCAATGTCTTCAGGTCTGAGGCAGAGCACTCAAGGAAGGAACAAATCTGGATGAGAGCAACCCCACAAACACATCAAGCGATGAAATTCCTTGGACCTTGTTGGAGAAGGTGTACCTGGGGCATACTGGATGATGGAGAGGTTTGTGGAGGTCTGGGCAGGTGGAACTCACTGGGAATCCACACTTAGGGTATCAGGGGAAGGTGTCCAAGGGGAGAAACTGTATCTTAAGACTGGGATGGGAATCTGCCCGAAAGGTTGATGTGCTTGGAAGCTCTCCTTTTGGATACAGTAGGATACTGCTCAAGGAGAGGTGGCATGCAATCAAGGCCACCATAGGAGCATGCTGAGAAATCACATACCAAAACCAGGGAACAAAGCCTGTTCCTCCTCCAATGTCTCTCTAGTACCTTATATGAACAAAGCTTATCATTATGCTTACTTGACTAGAGATCTTCAGTTCTTCATATGGCTTCAAGTTACCATCTGGTATCCTTTCATGTGAACTTGAAGGACTCCTTTTTAGCATTTCTCATAATTCAGGTCTTGTGGTAACAAACTTTCTCAAATTTTGCATATTTGAGAATATCTTCATTTCTTCTTCATTTTGTAAGTACAGTTATGTGGATATAGAGTTCTTGGTTGACAGTTTTGTTCTTTTAACACTTTGAATATATCAACTGACCTTTTGGCCTCCAAGATTTCTGATGAGATATCAGCTGATAATCTTATTCAAGGTCCCTTGTATGTGTTGTATCACTTCTCTCTTGGTGCTTTAAGATTCTCTTTGTTTTCCAACAGTTTAATTATAATGTGTCTTTGTGTGGGGCTCAATGTTTATCTTGGAGTTTATTGAGCTTCTTAGATTTGTAGGCCCACGTGTCTCTTCAAATTTTAAAAGTTTTTAGCAATTATTTCTTCAAATAATCTCCTACCTCTTTCTCTCTTCTCCTTCTGAGACTTCCTTAATGTGTACACTGGTCCACTTGAGGGTGTCTGAATTAATAGCTTTTGCATGGCTATAAAGAAATACCTGAGGCTGGGTAACTTATAAATAAAAAAGATTTATTTGGCTCATGGTTGTGCATGACACTACCATCTGATTCTGATGATTCCTCAGGAAGCTTAAAATCATGGCAGAAGGTGGAGAGGGAGCAGATGTGTCACACTGTGAGAAAAGTGAGAGAGACAGAAAGAGAGAGAGAGGTGCAAGGCTCTTTTAAACAACCAACTCAGATGAACTAAAGGATGTAGAACTCACTCATTACTATGAGAACTTCAGCAAGTCATTCATGAAGGATCTGCCCCAGTGACCCAAGCACCTCCCACTAGGTACCACCACCTTTTCTTCCTCCTCCTCCTCTTGCTCCTGTTCTTGCCATGTAGCTTTCTGGATCTCTGTGCCTTCCACCATGAAAAAAAGCTTCCTGAGGCCTCAACCAGAAGTTAAGCAGATACCAGTGTGCCATGCAGAACTGTGAGTTAAGTCAACTTTTTTTTTTTAAACAAATTACCCAGCTTCAAGTATTTCTTTATAGCAAGCAAAATCAACTAATACACAGGTCCTCTCTTTTTACTTTCTTTATTCTTTTTACTTCTCAGGCTCAGTAATTTCAATTGTCCTATATTCAAGCTTGCTGATTCTTTCTTCTGCCTGGTAAAATCTGTTCTGAACTCATCTGGTGGATTTTTCATTGCGGTTATTGTACCTTTCAACTTCAAAATTTATTTTTGTTTCCTTTTTATAATTTGTCTCTTTGTTGATATTCTCTTTTTGTTCATATGTTGTCTTCCTGTCTATGTCTTCCTTTGGCTCTTAAGCACCTTTAGACAGTTGTTTTAAAGTCTTTGTCTAGTAAGTCCAACATTTGGGTTTCCTCAGGGACAGCTTTTGCTGATATATTTTGTTCCTTTGAATGAGCCATTCCATTCTGTTTTCTGGGATGCTTTTGTTGAAAACTAGACATTTGACTCTTATAATACCAGGAGTGCCAAAAATACATATTCAGATTTTAAGGGATATTATATATGTATTACTTTTCGAAGTTGAATTGAGTTACAGTAGCAATATATAGTAGAACATTCACTCAAAAGATGGTGTTAATCAAATGAATACTAACATACCAGGTAACAGGCAGAACTTTGAAAGAAATTGGCAGAAAATGGATAGGACAATGAGGTGCAGTTGAGTATCCTCCATGTTCTTCTGACTTAACACTACTTGACTTCCACCTATGAGGCACCTTAAAGGATGTGATATACTATAGAAAACTGGCTACACTGGTGATGCTTTGGGAAGAAACTGAAACAGCATGCACAATGATACAAGTAAACACCTTGGTCAACATTAGTCAAGTACTAGTTTGCCATAATCAGAAGTGTCTGGGTACTGATGGTAACCACTTTGATCACCTCTTGTAATTGCAGAAGTCAAACGTGACTTTTATTCATCTTTTGTTATTGGTGTATATTGAGTATTACAATTTACAGATATTTTTTCCTTTCTTAAAATTTGTATACAATTTTTTGACACCCTCTGTATGGTTACTCTGGAGAAAGGTTCTCCCCCTTCCCCAGGGTTTGCTGGGTTGTTTGGTTTGGTTTTTGTTTTATGATTGATGAGATCTCTGTGCCAGTGAAATCTTCAGGTCTTTTTGAGCCTGGATCTTTTCCTGGCCATGCCTGATAGTTTTCTAAGTTCTCCTGGATATACAATTGCTTTTAAATGACTTAATACTTAAATGTCTGGCTCCAAAAAGGGGGAAAGGGAGAGAAGTGCTGTTCTTTAAAATCTCCCAGAAACCACTTTACATGGTGAGGGTTGCAACAATGTCAGAACACAAAATCTGGAAGATAGGATTCGTATTGCCCACTCTGGCTCCAGCAGTCCACACCAGGGTGGGGAGTAAAGGGTGGCCAGTAGCTGCCACCACACTAAAGACTGAAATTGGCCAGAATTAACTGCAGTTTATCAGCCAAGCTTTCAAGTAGACTCCATTTTGAGGTCAAGTAGACTCCAAAGTAATTATTTCAGACAGTTTTTGCCAGTACAGTTGTTTCCTAGGTGGAGAGAGAGATTCCTGGTGTTTCCTACTACTCTGTCTTTCCTGACATCATTCTCTCTCAGTCATTTTAAGATAGGCTCTAATTATACAGTTCAGTTCAGTCTAACTACTGTTTATTAAAGACTATCCTGCACAAGGGTCTCTGCTGGAAGCTGCAGAGGAACAGGAGGAAAGAGCTCTGCATTTCACAGGGTTGATGATAAGCAGCAGAGACCCCAGCACGATGAGGAGAGGCTCTAGGCAGGAAAGAAAACTAGGTTCCAGGGTGGAGGTGACTTCAGGGATGGGCAGGGAATTAGGAAGTGGGGACAGTGGGGCAGTGGGCTAGATAAGGAGCTGAAAGGAGACTTGTCTATGTGAAAAAGCTAGAGAGGAAGAAGCAGCAGCATGGTGGATCTAGAGGGCGGCTTGCCAAAGCACATGTCATATACTATGAGCTGCCACCTTGGTCCCACTTTCTCCTGGGTCTGTCTCTCTTATGTCATGACTAGTCTCCTCTCCACCTACCCACGGTCAGTCATGAAAGGAGCTGGGGTATGTGAGTCAGTCAAATGTAAAACTGGAGAAATTAAGTCAAAAAACTAACTGGGCATGGTGGCACATGCCTGTAGTCCCAGCTACTTGGGAGGCTGAGGCAGATGAATAACCTGAGCCCAGGAGGTCAAGGCTGCAGTGAGCCATGATCATATCACTATACTTCAGCCTGGGTGACAGGGTGAGAGCCCAACTTAAGACAAAGAAAAAAACTGGAGAAATTGGTTTCTGGAAAGGGATGAAACTGAAGGTAAAATGAAGTTCAATGACAACTTAGGAAGTTAAGTGCCTGATGTGCACAAATCGCAGTCCATATCCTAAGGTGTATAGAAACGTAGCTTCCTTTATTCTCATAAAAGCCAACCTAATTTGTATTTTTAAACTCCCTAGTCACTTCAGACTTTGCCCCACTATTCCCAAGGCTGCATCTAAGTTCCGTGAGGCTGCATCTGGTCCCTGTGGCATGTGGTGTATTAGTTTCGCAGGGCTGCCTTAGCAAAGTAACATAGACTGGGGATTTAAACAACAGAAAGTTATTTTCTCACAGCCCTGGAGGTTGGAAGTCTGAGATCAAGGTGTCAGCAGAGTTGGTTCCTCCTGAGGGCTGTGAGGGAGAATCTGCTCCTAGCCCCTCTCCTGTCACCTGGTGGTTTATTGACAGTGTTTGACCTTCTTTTTTCTGCTTTCAGTTTCTCATGGTGTTCTCCCTGTGTGTGTGTCTCCAGGTTACCCTTTTTTATATGGATACTTCATATTGGATTAGGGGCTTCACCTTCTAGTGTGACTTCATCTTAACTAATTATACCTGCAGTACAATGGCCCTATTCCAAATAAGGTCCTGGAGTTTAGGGCTTCAACATGTGCATTTTGAGGGGAGCACAGTTCAACTTGTGACATCTTGTTATATGGCATCTGCCGCATCACTCATCCCTTCTCTGGTCCTGGTCGTGGAGACTCACCTGTTGCCATAGTGATGTTTCTCCTTCTGGCCTACATGGTCTTTGGAACCAGAGCCTCTCTACTCCTTCCACACTGTGTTTTGTGGCACAGGAATCCATTCATTCTGTTCGTACCTGGTTCCTGGGCCAAAAATTCTTGGAGAGGCTGTCTGAAGCTCTGTCTACCTAAACATATCACACGATCATTTCTCTTAAGTTAGCTGTCTTCCTGGTCTTCTAGACAGGAAACAGAACACAAGGTCCCTCTGTTCTAAGAGCCCATACACATTGTGAGGATTTAGCCATTTCCTAACTTGGACATATCTTGGAGACCAGAACTCAAGGCTCTACTATGGAGTCACCAGTGTATATAATCTCCTCAGGCCTCCTCCACTCCCAGGGAGGGAATAGTTTTCTGGTGTACATGAGGTAAAGGGAGCCTTTCTTTCTACTCAGGATGTTTTCTCCAAGGTATCTGTGTAGACCAGTGAGTGTTAAACTATGACCCATGGACCAAATCTGGCTTGTCATCTATTGTTTTTTTTAAATAAAATTTTATTAAAATAGGCTTGCCACACCCATTTTTTTTTTTTTTACAAGTTGTCTCTGGTTGCTTTTGTGTTACAGTGGCAGAAATGAGTAGTTGGAACAGAGACTGTGGCCCACAAAACCAAAAATATTCACTCTCTGACCCTTTACAGAAAAAGTCTGTCAACTGTTTGTGTAGACCTTCATGACACAAAAACCTGAAGTTTTCTGTTCTCTCTCTCCCATAATGCAATGGTTGCAGGTTCGTCTTGCTGTCTGAACATGAGAAATGGCAAAGGGAGTAAAAGAAATGCCCTAATGGTTAAAGTGTCAAAATGCCACCCTGCCAATAAGTATGCACAGTTTGTGCAAACTCACTGAGCAGAACA
Source organism: Carlito syrichta (assembly GCF_000164805.1). NCBI lineage: Eukaryota > Metazoa > Chordata > Mammalia > Primates > Tarsiidae > Carlito > Carlito syrichta. The sequence goes on along the minus strand of NW_007246683.1, from coordinate 1,014,051 downwards.
GTTGGGATTTGTGCCTTTTTCTCTCATGCGGGATTTCAGTAAAAAGTATAAGAGGAGGAGTGGGGGACAAGAAATCTTATTTGATCTTTGGCATAATGGAACTGAATGGAACCATTGAGTTTGCCCAGGTCAGAGTCCTCCAAGGACACTCTGGGGCCTCAGGGAAGAGCCAAGCTTCAGCCAGTCAGACCTTCCCATGCATGAACTTGGCCAGTGAACATGGCCTGAGTCTCCAGAATGGCTTAAAACCCCAGTCTAAGCACAGAGTGTGTAGGACCAAGACCACAACATTGATTGTGTATGGTCTCATACTCGCTCAGATAAATGTGGCACAGCTGGAATCTAACTGGTCTCTACCCAAAGTCCATGAGTGCATGAACTCATCATTCTTATTCTTTTCATTACAAAGTAAATAAGAGCTATTTACTCATCCTGAAAAAATGACACCTAGGAGTCATTTAAAAGGTCTTCATTTCAGAGAATACCACCCAAAACACACACACACACACACACACACACACACACACACACACACACACACACACCAAAAATGTCCCTTGGGTCTTCAGTGCTATCCATAGCCAAATTTTAAGTTCAGATGAAAGAAAATCTGTGGATCTTGCTGAACTGATCTGCATTCTATTTCCAGATGACCTTGATGTACAGTTTTTGGATACGTCTTTCTGTGTATCTCATTTATACGTGCCATCAGCATGGGGTTGTGATAGCAGAGAGGTGGTCTGTAATAGCAGAGGAGGTTGCTTTGGAAGCCTTGCCTTGCCCTTCCTCCTCCAGGCAAGAGAAACAAAAACAGAGCACTCCTGCTATTCTACAGCATCCTCTGGCTAATGCTGGCCTTCTTCCTTCTAGCCCCGGGCCTGGAGGCACACACTGCCTGGGTGCCAGTGTGGAGCATGCAGTCTGCGAGAACCTGCCCTGCTCCAAGGGTCTGCCCAGCTTCCGGGACCAGCAGTGCCAGGCACACGACCGGCTGAGCAGCAAGAAGAAGGGCCTGCTGACAGCCGTGGTGGTGGATGGTAAAGGCATATGGCATGTCCTTGCACGGTAGCCTCCTTCTCTACTCCCCTGAGAACATAAAAGCCACCTAGGGAATTCCACAGGGCACCCTCACTCCCACATCGACCTAACAGGACACTCTAGTCCCCTACCCATGTCAGCTGTGGCCCCACTTCTTAAGCAGTGAGGTTGGCCTTGAATGACCCATCTCTCTGGGATCTCTTGACAGCAGCTGTCGAGACAGGCAGCAGGCCAGATGCGTTCTGCACCCTCATGCACAGCGAGGTAGGTGTGCTGGCAGCCTGCCTCCTGGTGCCGTGTGCAGAGGGACCCAGGATAAACTTGGAGGCAAGCGCGGCCCTGCAGGAGCAAGACCATGTATGCGTGTACGTGCAAATGTGTGTTTGTATGCTGTTTCTCTTTCCAATATGGATGTTTCCCTGTGTTGCTTTTCTTAGTTCATTTTGGCTTGGCTCTTTCTCCTCGACTGGCATGTTGAGAGAAGTTTCAAGAACAGTTTACAACTTGGGAAAGATGATAATAAGCACAGGTCACATTTTCTTTCCAAGAGCTCGCTCCCAGGTCAAGGGACTCTGCCACATTGGACCGCTGCAAGCTCTTCCAGTGGCTGATACAGTTCTAGGTGGTGTGTCATGTCTATGTAGGGTTCTCGATGTCTGTTATAGATAAGGATACTCCAAGGCTTCAGGTTTGTTCCCACCACAACCACCCCCCCACCTAAAGTTGTTCTTTAGGAAACAAGACTTTGTGTTATGATGACAATCTGGTCTCATTTATTGAGCATACTGTGTGCCACGCACAAGTGAGCTCTACATGCATCATCTCATTCAATATGCAAAACAAGCTGTGAAGATGAAAGGGGATAGGGTTACAGGATGTGTCTGAGCTCCTGCAGCTGACAAGAGGCAGGGGCGGGAGCTGACCCCAGTTCCGGAGGAGTTAGGTTGACTCACGGAAAAGAGCCAGCTATCATCTGGCTTCCAGTACTCGAGGAAGACAGAAAGTATGACTTCATGAATGCAGAGTCAGAGAGCTTTAAAAGAGCTAAAGCAACCAGACCTGATTTTTAGACAGCCTCGAAAGTGTTTTGCAGAAGAGTGACATTCCAAGTGCCAGGTCTTAGGTTTCCTCTCTGTGATGGGAAGAACTTTTGAAATGTACATTCCACAGTCTGCTATCGCAAGTTCACATGTGTGTAGCTGTGCAAGGGTAGGCCCAGACATCACAGAAACCGTGGCCTCAGATCTGCAACTTTCAGTCCAGCAACCTGACCCATCTGTTTTGAGCTGACCTGCAAAGCAATATGTTCTAAGTATTCTAAATCGTAGAGCTCACTCAGCTGTAGACTCATTCTAAAGTATTGGGGAGCTCCCCAGACAGTCTCCTTTTTTTTAGAAGGAACACCACCTTTGGGGTCTGTCTAATGTGGCTGCACTGTCACTTAGCCAGAATTCAAGAGAAACCATTGCCTTTGTGCCCTCAACTTTCCCTGTAGATAAGGGAGAGAGGAGACCTCCCTCACCAAAAGAACATGCACCCCCCGGCCTCTCTCTGCCGAGCTGTGAATCTGACTGGAGGCTCCCACCTGTGTCAGGCACATCTAGACCCCTAACCCGGAGCAAGACAGCACCAGAGAGAGCTCCCATTTTTCCAGCACAGTGGCTGGTTCTGATGAGAAGCAGCCTTGTTTCCGAACCTTTAGCGGTCCCCAGAATACCAGATAAAGATGTCATTAGACCTCTTTCCTGTCTCCCCCCCTCCCACCCTGCCACTCTGCAGTGGCAAAACAGGTCAGGTCTAAACCAGACTCACCCTTTTCACTTCTACTCAACTATGCACATGAAGTTGTTGTTATTCTTTCCTTGGTTGCCTGTTTCAGTTTTCAGTGCTCCTACCTCATTTTTTCAATGCAGAAATCCCACTTAAATGTCTATTTTTCCACAGATTTCTCCAAGTCCAGATTAAACTTCTGTTTTCTTTCTAACCACTTTTGGATGGTTGAGCTCTTTGGTTACCTTATCATCACAGTGACTGAGACTTGTGTCCATCCAGATCCTCCACCCACAGTGAGGCTCTCTGGGGAGCTCACTGGGTTCAGAATGCTACTTTTCATCCACTCTCTTTTTGCTTCTTTCTGCTCCAGTAATGAGTAATTGTCACTAGAGCGCCACCACCTTTGGTCTGAAATGCACAGCCCTATTTGGTAAGGACAGCTAACAGGCAGGAAGTATTTTGCCTTTGAAGGAGACACCCCGAGTTCGGAACCTCACAAGGATAGCAAGACACATCTTCCTCTGGGTAGAACTGTCATGACTTCTTGCATATTTGGTTTCATTTCTCTCTCAAATGTAAACAGAAGCCAGCATTTTTTAAAGGAGCATTTCACAAGGGGTAAAAACAAAATCATAAATGGCCAATTCAGAAGGCAGAGGGAGAATACAGATTATGTGTTCCTCTCAAAGCTCGGTTTATAAAAGGCACAATTCTAGCTGAGCCATGATAGGAACGATTCCTGTGGTTGGGCTCCAGTCTCTTCTGAAGCCCATTATGACTGCCCTATTCATAGCATTGCTATCGCTGTGGAATTCTTTGGCGAGTGACACACAGTTCAAGAAAGGGGAAGCTATATTTTTTCTCAAAAAAAAAAAATAATAATAATAACAAAAAAGAAATCTTGCAGAGGTAGATTTTCCAAGGGAGGATTCAGGACCACAAATCCATACCACCTCCAAAAGAAGACAAAGACTCTCCTTAGAAAATCTAAGTGGAAAAGCCTTCAGACAGAAACCCATTGAGATGGCTCATTGCCAAACCCACCCTGTTTCTGCTTTCCCCGTGGAATCTCATTGAGGTGGAAACCTTTGAGAGTTCAGTCCTCTCTGCCCAGGCCAGCAGGCTACGGGCCCACTGAAGTGTCGGAAGGCTTGGCGAAGGCTGTGTCTGGCTGGGCTTTTGCATTCCCGGCTCCTCCTGCCCAGCACGGCAGAACCCCCTCCAGGTCTGAGCCTCTGAGGGGCTGAAGAGTGTGAGGGCGAGGGCTCTCTGACTTCAACTTGGCCAAGCTGGCTAGAGTTGCTCAATGAAAAAGAGGGAAGCTGTTGCAAAGATGCAGAGGATCTCATAGGACCCAAGGGTCAGAATGAGGGTCTGGGGTCTGAACCTCTGAAGATGCCTGGACCCTCACTCTGTGGCCTCCGCAGCCTGCACTTTGTAGTCATATTCTCCTGCATCTGCTGCAGACTGGCTTCTCACACTTGTCCACGAACAAGCTAATAGGGCAGCTCACAGCCCACTTGCATAAATCCACATCCCTTGTCCAGACCCTTTGGGGCCAGATATGGTTCAGAATTCAGAACATTGTGGGTATTAAAAAGGTAATAACAGTACATTAACCAAATATTAATATCCCAGTGGGATATCCCAGGGAAGCATCTCATAGTCAGACACAGGGATAACTCTACCAGATAGCCTGGGAACAGCCTCGCTAAGGGAGATACTGACAGTACCAAGAGTTTCACGTCAATCCAGGCAGGTTTTGCTGCCAAATGTGCTGTCCACAAATGTAAGAGAATGCTTTTCAGAGTTTTTTGGATTTCTGACTTACAGATGAGGGATTATAAGCTTTCTTGGGATCCATCCATCATGAGCAGACACATCATCTCTCCTCTGAACTTCGGTACTGAGTTCTCAAGAAAGAGACTAGGAATGGCCCAGCCACAGACAAGTGCTCCCTGCCGGGCGTCTCCACTGTTGCCTGGTGAGAGACCTGTGGTGGACAGCTTTGGAGACACTGGGGGCAAGGGGCTAAGCAGCCTCCTCAGCGTGTGTCCCCCACAGAGGACCAGGTGGAGCTTGGATGAGCACTGTGATGGCCTTAAAATTAAATGACATCTGTGCCCTACTAAGACCTTCTGACCACCAAGAGAGAGAGAGCAACGAGAGTGGTGAGAGCCATGGTGTCCTCTTCACTGTGGAGGCCTCCAAAGCCTCCAGCAGACAAATGTGACCACTGGCTCTCAAGCCTCTAAGCCCATACCCGCTCACCTGTCTGTGGCTGTCCCCAGCCAAGAGTAAGTCCTGGTCAGGGAGAAACTGACCCCAGAGAGTCCTGCCTCAATCAGAATTCCATCTCAGCATACACCAGCCCGGCAGCAGGCATGCTCCAAACTTCTGTCCCTCAAGCGTGTGGTTGTATAACGTTTTTCTTTAGTCGAGGGTCTCATTCTTGTTGTCCAGACTGGATGCAGTGGCACAGTCACAGCTCACTGCAGCCTCAAACTTCGGGGCGCAAGTGATCCTCCTGCCTCAACCTCCCAAGTAGCTGGGACTACAGGAGTGTGCCACTGTGCCCAGTTAATTTTTTGATTTTTTGTAGAGACAAAGTCTTGCTCTATCGTCTAGGCTGGTCTCAAATTCCTGGGATCAAGCAATCCTCCCGCCTCTGCCGCTGCCTCTCAAAGTGCTGAGATTACAGGTGTCAGCCACTGTGCTCAGCTGGTTGTATAACTTTTAAGAAAACTCAGTCTCCTCCTATACTACTAGGGAGGTAGAAGTGTTGACCCTGGGCCCAAAACTGAATCCCGCCACCTTGTGTTATTTATCACGCTCTTGTCTCCTGGAGATTAACTCCCCACCCAAGGCAGCCTGGAAGGAAGCAGAATTTCAAGGGCCTCTAAGCTGCCTTCTTACATTTTAAGAAGGTTCTCTCCAGTCCCTTTGGAAGGTAGTGCCATGTCATGTGCCTTGCTAGAGGTATGGACACCCTAAATTCTGAGCAGAGGCCTCAGGAAAGGAGATGGACAGATGGAGAGAGTTCTGGCTGATCAAGGGAAGGAAGTCCCACTCCGGGCTCTGGTCTGGAACCAGAGGCCCCCAGGCTGGCCAAGCCATGGAGAGCAGTGGTTGCAGGCTGGGGAGTCACATGCTAGTGGAGTTGAATGTACCTGCTTGCTGGGATCGTGGCCAGCGACCTTCCCTCTGTGGTTGCCCCTGCTTTGGAAAGTCCCCTCTTCTCCGATGCGCACACCAAAGAACCCAGATTAACAACCTTCATCCCTTCCATCCCTTCCATCCTTCTGGCCTTTCTTACTGGGCTCAAAACAGCCTCTGCTTCTTTATCTCATCTGCATTTCTATTCTCATGAGTCTACACTCCGAAGCCAGAAACATCCATGAAACTGGTGGTATGTTTTTAGCAATGCCATTTTGTCCTTGGTAGATTTGGCCCCAAGAGTTCTCTTTTATTTTTTTTGAGTTGGAGTCTCACTCTGTCGCCCAGACTGGAGTGCAGTGGCCGTTCCCGGCCACCGCAGCCTCGACCTGCTGGGCTCCGGCGATCCTTCC
>NW_007246683.1:964064-1007582 GCF_000164805.1 Carlito syrichta | reverse complement strand
AGGCTCAGGCAATCCACTCACCTCAGCCTCCCAAGGCGCAGGATTATAGGCTGAGCCACCCAGCCTGGCCCAAGAATTCTTGATTCAAAAAGTAAATAGCGATGGTGGAAAGAGCTCCAGACTGAAGCGAAGAGACCAGGGCATGGCCCTGCCAGCCGAGGGCCTCTGGGCGGCCATGCACATTCTGCAAGCCCCGTGTGCTCATCTGTATGATGGGACACTGGCAGCACCCACCTGAAACAGACACTATGTAGCACAATATAACTATTGCTGCTATCGAACAAATCACCTCAGAGCGCCTTTACTCCCAGTCCTGGTTTAGCCCTTCAGCCTAAAGGTAGTTGAAATCCACAGTTTCAAGCCACTTTAGCCAAGCAACCCTTCTTTCCCTTGAAACATTAGAGTCAGCCCATGTACGGAGTAGAGGCTACCTCAAGGTGGCTGCGTGACTGTGTGTCTCCCACCAGCTCCCCAAGAAGTTCAAGAACCCCGGAGCCCCAAGGATCACCTCCATCATCTTGCCAAATGAGCCTCCGAGAGCTGATACCAGTTTTCGTCACCATCTTTCAGTTTTCCTTCCACTAGCTGCCCCCCCAGGTCTTTCCCTGTAAGCAGAGGGAGGACTGCCCTTGGCATGCCAGCACAGGCAATGAGCCATTCCTTCCAGATGACGCCCAGGTCTCTGGTGGCTCACATCAGACCCATCTCATGGGACTTGTTACATTTTTTGCCTCATCCTGGGTTTGCGGTATACTTGTCCATGAGCCTACCGGGGCCTTGAAACACATACGTTCCATGTCTCTCTTTTCCCAGAAGTGTCTGCAGAGTGCCTTTGAGAAGGAGCAGTTCACTCTATGCTTGTTGATTGAATAAATGTTGATGTGTTATTATTTTGCTGCCCTGGAAAACTAAGGATCTCCAGTCTGCTCTTCAGAACAGATGTTTTTCCACCACAACAAACTGGAAGCACTGAATCCAGCCTTCCCACCACACCCCTCGAGCTTCTTTCTAGTGCCCTAGGTCAAGGTTTTCCACCAAGCGTGTTGACCAGTAGAGCTCCATGGGAGAGGAGCTCTGGAAAGTGAACAAACCCAGGGTGGCTTAGTCATCCAATCACGAGGGCCCCAAGGCTAAATAAGACTGCACATCTGCTCTGACAGAAACTCTCTAACTGGGATGACGAGCTCCTCCAAGGCCAAGTGAGCTTCAGAAGGCTTCTTTTCACTGCCTCTGACCTTGCTAGCCCCAAACTGCTGGAAAGACCCACTAGGGAAGGCAGATGGCGGAGACAAAAAGCACAGCAAGGCAACAGGAACTCACCGGAGGTTCCCCCAAATAAAGTACTACATAAATGGTATTAGGGTTAGATGACCGAGAGCAAGAGAAAAAGGAGCATTCCTCTGCTTAGTTACTTACAGAAGAACAAAATCTGTCTTGTTCAAAAATATATACTGAGTGTCCTTCTGTGAGCCAGGTCTTGGACTCAATCTGGGGACAAAAGATCAAAACTTGGTTCCTTCCCCTCTAAGGGCTCCCAGGTGCATCATTGCTTCAGTCTGAAAGTAATTAAAATTAATGCCTTCCACATTCCTATCGCAATGGGACCTGCTTTCTAATAAATTCCTTTATAAATGGGAGGTGTCCAAACAATTATAGGATCACAGGTGGGTGGCAGGGGCTTGAATGGAGGTGTGGCAGAGTGTGTATGGAGATGCCTGTCCTACCCTGCATCAGAGATGACATGAGAGAGGGAGGCCCTAGGGTGGAAGCTTCCAGTGTGATAGAGCCTTTTAGAAGGTCAAAGACAGGTGGGATTTCCAGGCAGAGAGAACAGGCCAGGGAAAGCTACGAGAGCTGGGTATGTTCCAAGAGCCATGGAAACTGGGGTTTCCACCCTGCCTGTGTACAGGACTGGCGGCCCATGTGTCCCTTCGGTACCTCATTCCTGCTCAGTTTCTTCCAGGACTTCATGTTCCGTAGCTCAACTCTGGACTGGTACCCAGCAGCCAGGGAAGTGCTAGAGCTTTTAGTAAAGCCACTGCCGTGGAGACCTCTTGGTTCTGGGGAAGATCCCCCTGGGAACCTGCTTCCCTACTCACGGACATTCTCATTCACCTCCCCCTTTCTCACCCCCATAAGAGCAGTTCCCAGGCCCATCCTTGACAGGTGTCCAGCTTACAAAGAGGCGAGCACACAGCTACGTTTTTGTCCAGCCTTGTATGTTTGGTGCTTTGAGGAAAATGAAATGCCCTATCTTTGCAAAGGATAAAGAAAACAAGGAGAAGGAAGCCCTGGAACTCTGACTTGTGCTGTCATCCAGCTGAGTCTGCGGGTCTTTTTCCAATCGCCGGGCTAGTGTTGAAGATTCTGGTGCATGGACCTGAGGGCACCCATCTTTATTTACCCGTGCTGACCACTCTTCCCTTGGGCTTGTCCATGGGCCATATGTACCTGTGCCCTGCGTTGCCCATGTACCCTTTCCCAGGTAAATGTCCACCAACCTTTCCCTCCTCAGATAAGCCATGTGAACTCTACTGCTCACCCCTTGGGAAGGAGTCCCCGCTGCTGGTGGCTGACAGGGTCCTGGACGGCACTCCCTGCGGGCCCTACGAGACGGACCTCTGCGTGCATGGCAGGTGCCAGGTGATATGCTTTTCCTTAAGTCTTTGGGTGGAGGGCTTTCGAGGGAGGCTCCCTCTCCCCAAAGGGGACTTGAGGTGGAGCTGAGGCCTCAGGAGGCCTGAGGGAGTCGGTTTTTCTCAGGAAGGCACCTGATGGCGCTGCCTCCTACAGCTAATGGTGCCCAGCACACCACCCAGCCCTCAGCAGTAACTGGGTGGTGGCCCCCAGCAGGCCAACAAGGAGTTGCAATGGTTGAAAGAACATGAGCAATGTGAGCATCTCAAAACTTTTAAAGTACATTAGACATCATGGCCCAAAAAAGGCAGGCAGAATACTAAGATGAGACTGGAGGTTATGGGCAAGCTGTGCTCCGTTTACCTGAAGAAGGTATGGTAAAACTGATCAAACTCCTTTGCAAGTGGCACCCAACTCCTTTGCCAGTGCCTGGCTCTTGCAAGGTACTCCACTCACTGGAATACAGTCCCAAAACCCACCTGAATGTTAGCTGTCCATGACACATTAGAACACTGACAAATGCCAGTTAAGAAGAGAAAGGAAAGAAGGAAACTCCACCTCCACCTGCCTCAGCTGAGGGTTACTTGTTGCCACTGCCCTCCCGAGGTGGTGCCCCTGGCCTGGGGTGGCAGAGGTGACTCTGTGCTCCTTGTGTGTCCAGCAGAACAAGCATCCTTCTGATATCATGCAGCAACTAGAATTGGAAGCAGAGGGTGGGGGGAGGAAAGGCGGGTGGTCAAGAGGTTGCATATATTCAGTACACAGAGGGGCATGGCTTAGATGATGCCACCTCAGTTATGCCACAGGTACCATATTCCCCGATGTCTCAGACCAAGCTGGGCATGTTGTGAGAGAGTTCAGTGTCTTGGTCCACTCAGGCTGCTATAGCAAAGTATTGTAGACTGGGCAACTTATCAACACCAGAAACTTACTGCTTACAGTTTTGGAGGCTGGGAAGTCAAGGCATGAGTAGATTCAGTGTCTGGCGAGGGTGTATTTCTTATAGATGGCATTTTTCCACTGTGTCCTCATGTGGAAGGGGCAAGAGGTCTCTCTGTAGGTCACTTTTGAAGGAATTCTGCCCTCATGAACTAATCACTCCCCAAAATATCCCATGTCCTAAGACCATCATCTTGGGAGTTCGAATTTCAACATAGGAATTTGGCAGAGGAAAACATTCAGACCATCATTTCCAGGGAGCCCTCCTGCCTCAGCTATGAACACCTGTTCATTCCACGCTGTGACCAGGTTCCCTCATCTGTGTCCTCAGCAGGTGAACCCACCGAGAGCTGTCAGGGATCGCAGCTTCCAGGGTCTGGAGCAGGTGGATCAGTGTCCAGGTTGCCATACATTCAGCATAGCAACAAAACCAGGTCTTCCTCTGATTTTTGTGCTTGCTTGCTTGGCCTCCATTATCCAGCCCTGTGTGAGACTAAGGAATCTACTGGTCAAGGGCCACTGAGGGCCTTTCTGAGTTTATTAGGAAAAGAGAAACTGCTTTCCAGGAGTTGTGTGGCTTGTGATGATTCAGACCCACACCATCTCTAAAGCTCAGTTTCAGGGAAATCTTAAAAACATTTGAAAACAAGTAAGTCCCCTGATGTTGTGTTGGGGAGACACTGTCATCCTCATTTAACCGTGGCTGTGCGAGACTCTGGCCTCGAAGCCTCGGGTCTGCCTGTCCAAGGGAGCAGATGCATTCTCTTTTCTTCCCATGCCTGGCAGAATGCGTAGGCATCAATGTTTTGGTGAGTGAGTGAAAATCAGAATAAAAGGAAGCAAGACAGGAAGACACAGACACAAAGACAGCTTCTGAGGTGATTTCTACACAAACTTTTTCAACCCTGGTGGAGTTTTTCCTGCGAAAATCCAAGACAATCCCAAACTGGGATTTTTCAGGGACAAGCTCAACAAGGTCCAGGCTCCTCTCGCACTGCCTGCCTGTGTTATGAAATACAGATGAGTGTGGGTGATCAACACTGGGTGCCCACGAGGCTTGGCACGGCAGCCTCCCGGGAAGGAGACAGTGGTGAGTGATTGAGGGTATCCAAGACCCATTCCCTCCGGCAGCGTGAACAAAGTTCTTATCATTATTACTGAAATGAGGCATTGCTGACAGTTCTTGGTAAATCTGTGGCAAGCCAAGTGCAGGGTGTGTTTTCCTCCGAAATTACACACTTGCAATGAGCCATCCTGCCCAACAACTGCCATTGTATCTTGGTTAACAATCTCCCATGTCCGAGCTCTTATACCCATCAGAGCAGCACTAGCTGAGACTCCCAGCCTCTCGCCAGCCTCTTCGGCAGTGTTTTTGCCAATGGGAGGCATTTCGAAGAATCCTGAAATTCTCTAGTCGGTGGGATCTGTGTTACTGGCTAGACATAATTTCAGCTCAGAGATCTGTGTTCATGGACCCCTTCCATGGCCTCATTTTAATTTCAGCCTTAACGACTAGGAATCTTCCTCATGCTGTGACAGTGAAACCTTTGGTCCTTTAGTCAGTGGAACAGGGACAAGATGCTACCCAAGGCATTTTAACAGCCTTGGGTCTGGTCTTCCGGATGCTGTAGCACCCAAGCCTGCTCTGCACTTGGGTATTGTCTCAGTTCGGGTGCTATATCAGAACACCATAGACTGGGTGGCTTATAAATAATGGACACTGATTTATCAGCATTCTGGAGGTTAGAAGTCCAAGATCAAGGTGTGGTTGAGTTCTGGTGAGGGCACATTTCTATGTTGCAGGCTACTGTCTTCTTGCATCCTCAAGTGGCAGAAAGAGAGCTAGCTATCCCTCCAACCTCTTCTTACGAAGGCACTAATTGCATTCATGAGGGCTCCACCCTCATGATCTCATCACCTCCCAAAGGCTTCACTTCCAAATACTGTCACATCAGGATCAGGGGTTCAACATAAGAATTTTGGAAGACACAGACATTCAGACCATTACAGGTGTGATGGGAATGACATTGGGCCCACATGCCTTCCCCGTTCCAGATGCCATTCCTTCCCCCACAGAGCTCCCCCGCCCCCCCCACCCCCATCCTGTCTCCAGGGCCTCCATCTCTGGCATCGCCATGGCGTGTGTTGGCACCTGCACCCAGCCTGCCGCTAACCAAGCAGAATCACGGGGCACAGAGGTGCAGAGGAAGGCGCCTTCCATGATGTCCCACGGTGTGCTCAGGAGTCTCTTGCTGCCGGTCGGGAGACCCTGCCCACCATTTCTCAGAAGCACCGTCTCCTGGATGGATGCACCCTTGCGACCCATTGCCTCCAGGCAGTCTGCCGTCCTCGCAGAAGGGCCATCCTCATGGCAGGTGGCAGCAGCACCTGCCTGCAAGAACCTCTCAAGATGAAAACCCCGAGAAACAACTCACTTTCTGAGGGAAGTTAAAAACCATCTGCAATTTTTCAAGCAGTACTGTTTCTTCAGAGAGATACTGTAAAGATTAACCTAAGCCCACCCTTGTATCAATTCTCACAGAACTCCTAATCATTAGTTATGAAGTTTTACTGTAAAAATTGAGCATACCTAAGTAAAATCATAAATTACACATACAGTATTTAGACTTTGTTGCAGTAATAAGCAAAATGGAATGTTCTGGATTCCTGTGGTACTTGTGAATGAGTAAGGCAAGGAAAACTGATTAAACAAAATAGTAGTGATCATAATTTTTTTAAAAAGTAGGGATCTAGTGAGTAGAAGGTCTGTATCTGTTTTCTGATATCATTATCTGATTATCCTAGATTAAAGGTAAAAGTCATTCACATTTTGTGTAAGATGGCACTTACAGAAATATTGCCATGGCTTGCTTACTAGCTTTTCCCTCCTTTCCCTTCAGCTATAAATTTTGCTATTTTGGGGCTGCAGAAGGCATTCTGGGAAATTCTGAGGAACATAGTAACTAGTTGGTAGGAGATGAGAGGCTCTGAAATGGCATTTTGAGTAGATTCCACTACGTTTCAAATAGCAGGCTGATTGAAACCATAACATGAAACATGGAAATACCATCTTATTCTGTTTTTATGAGGACTGAATTAAGTTTCATTTCAGTGAGTCACAAATTACTTAACATGCTGAAATTAAACTTAACAGCACCCGTAAAAGTGGGAGGGAATCTGGGGAAGAAACACAAACATTGTATATTTTTCAGTAAGCCCTATAAATCAGGAGTCCATCATTAATGACTCCTACTGTTGGCCTCCAGAGCAAAGAAACCAAAGTCATAAGTCTCTGATACACAGCCTGCCCCTGGAGCTCCTGACAAACAAGTGAGTCAGACTGACACATGGCTTTGCCCGGTGGACGCCAGACAGATCCAAATATACACATGGCATTGCCCGGTGGACTCCAGACAGATCCAAATATACCTGAGATCCAGATATGCTTGGCCTTTCTTTAATGCCTTCCTAGTTCGTACACACTTGTAGCCAACATTTACCCATTCAAGCCTACTTCCCTGGGACCTTAATTTGTGTATATTTCCTGGGCTTGATAAACACCAAACCGAAACACCTTCAGAGCCTATAAACTTCTTCAGTGGAGGAACTGTGTCTGGTTAATGCGTGGCCCCCCGCCTCCCATTAGCTGGAACAGAGAAAAGCCTCTGATTGTATTTTTTTTTTAAAAAAAGAGGGGAGCCCATTGCAGTGGACTATTTTCATTGTCAAGAATTTATTGGTCTCAGCTGGGTGCTGTGGCTCATACCTATAAACCCAGCATTTCGTGAGGCTGAGGTAGAAGGATTGCTTGTGCCCAGGAGCTCAAGACCAGCCAAGGCAACACAGCAAGACCTCATCTCTACAAAAAAAAAAAATCACCGAAAAATAATCCAGGTGTGGTAGTGTGTGCCTCTGTAGTCTCAGCTACTCAGGAGGCTGAGGTGGAAGGAGGCTGAGGTGGAAGGATCGCCTGAGCCCAGGAGGTTGAGGGTCCTGTGAGCTGTGATCGTGCCACTGCACTCCAACCTAGACCACAGAGACATCGACTCAAAAAAATAATTTAACAGCTTCCCATTTTGTGTCCTGAGGTCTACTGGGTAAGTTGAATTACTGTGGATTTAGGAGAATTATAAGAGATTCTGGCCTCAGGATACCCCCATTTAGCAGTAACAAGCCTGCAGGAAAACACACCTGACATGTATTTCCACAGCACCCTCCTCCTTGGCAACTTTCCCCATGTCATGACTCTGCAGCTGGCCTCTCTGAACTGTGTGACTATGGGTGCCAAACTTTGATGGGCAGCAGTGCCTAAAACCCTGAACCCCATTTCTCTAATTAACCCCCCATAGCAACTTCTGGATGAAACCAGCAGTCTAAGTCATGTGTTCCTGTTCCTTCCATCTGGGACTCCACTAAACCAATAGAGGCACAGACCATAACAGTGAGGAGAAGCAGAGACCTCCAGACAAAAGAAAGACTCCACCTCTTTCTGGATACAAAAGTGGATGGAAGTTTCATTGAAGGAACACAGCAACAGAGGCAGCACTGAGACAAATGGAGAGTCACAACTGAAAAGAAAGCACAACCAAGCATCTTAGACTTGGGAGTGGTGGGTGGAAGTGCAGGGTGGGCTAAACTCAAAGACATATGTCAAAGGCTGCAAACAACATGGCTGGCAATGCCTGACCCTGAGCTTGACAGGCTGTTAGGTAAAATATTAGGGCCTCCTTTCCAAAGTCATAGGATGATCTGTTTAAGGAAATCTGGAGCAGAAGATGTGGTCTGTGCTGAATACAGCACTCAGCCCTTCTGAGTTTGGGGGTAGATTCCAGCTCCCCTCCTGCTAGTCCTGCATGGAAACCTACCACGCAACCCTGCCCACCCTTAAATATGGTTCTCCATCAGTCGGCCTTTCTGTTCCTCATCCTCAGAGATGAGTGGGCAACCAGAGATTGTCAACTAGGGGAAGAACACCAGCAGCATGAATGAAAAAGACCAGGAAAAACAAACAGAAAAAATAACCCTGGCAGAAAATTGAGATAGTTATAGAATTCCGTAAGCAGCCAAATGATCAACCAAGCATGCAGGGAAACTAAGTAATTTGGCAACTTGGAAGAACTCGGAATGTTTTCTGTTTCTATGATTTTCCATGCATCCATTCTGCAGAAATTACATGACATTTAGCAAAACAAGGATGAGGTCAAGAAAGAGGAAGATGAGCAACACGGCCCTCTTAGTACTCACCCAGGAGCCCAGTAAATCCCAGAGTACAGCTGTGCAGCTGTTCTGAATCCTGCATTCACTGAAAAGTCAAGAAGTCAGTGACGTCCCCGCAACAGAAGAGATAGAATGAGGCAGTAGTTGCAACACAGCTGCTAAGATGAAGAAAGCAAGTACTAATTCTAGCCAGAAAAGAAGCAAGGACCATGAAAGTCCCTAGTTCAAATACGAGAAAACTAAACTTCCCAGCTTGATAAAAGTTCATTTCTATGTACTTGCTTGACACCACACCAGCCACTGTGTATGTGGTAGAGGAGGCCAAGAATGCAAGGAATTATAAGACACAATGTTCCATGCACTTAAAGTCTGTTAGGGAGGTGACATGTATTCATGTGGAAACCCAGCAGCCAGAGGTAAAGGCATGATTACAAGCTGATAAGAGTTTCACTTTAGACATAGCAGAAAGCACATAGGATGTAACTTGATTTATTCATGCACCAAGTATTTGTTGAGCACATTGCATGTGCTAGGCACTGAAGTGCATGCTGAGCTTTCGGTGGGAACCAGGACTGAGAAGATCCCCATTCAGTGTAGACTGACCACGTAAACTCACAAACATGATCATTCTAGAGATTGGTATGTATGAAGAAGAAAATAGTGTCATAGACAGAGTGGAGGTTGTGGCTGAGGACTATGACAGGGTGGCATGGCAGTTCCCTTAGAAGAGAGAACATTTGAAGAAGAGAGCCTGAGAGCTCTGCCAGAGAGCTCTAGGCAGAAGGAAGCAAGAGCAAGAGTGGTGCATTCCAGGAATAGAGGAGGACAAGGGGCAGGCTTGGAAGATGTGGCATCTAGATCTTATTCTGAGTGTAATGGGATTGCTGCAGAAGAGGGAAGTGCTCTTTGTTATGGAGAACTCACCCTGATGGGGCCCCAGTGGATCCCTGAAGTCAGAAGCCTATTCTGGCAACTCATCTAGCTGAAAGGTGACAGACGGTGCGGGAGTGGGAATGAGGAGTGGTTGGATTTGTTGTGCACTTGGCTGGGGAAGGAGGAAAACTGAGATGGTGAACAGTTGGGTTAAGATTACAGACAGTCTTGAGTTCCTACACGTGGACATTTCTGATAGGCAGTGGGGATCTTTTGCCACAGATCTCCCCATCTCATCTTCTCATGTGAAGATTAGACTGGCAGCAGGTAGGTAGGAAAATGGTCCTATAGTTCATATCCTGAGCAAGGAAGGTCCAAACTGGGGAGTGGCCATGAGCATGGAGGAGAGGTAGACACTAGAGGTTTTCAGTGAGCAGAAATCCCAGGATCAGCAACTAACTGGGTATGTCAGGAAAAGAAAGAGTCAGAAATGACTAGGAGGTTTTGACTTGGGTGTTTGTTGGTTCCAAGACAGTGACAAGGGGTGTCCAACTACAATTAAGGAGTCGGGAGGGAGCAGCTTCAGAGGAGAAGCTGGCCAACTGCGTCCAGTGTCTTGACTAGAAAGTCTAGGGAGATTGCCTAGTAGATGCTTAGTGGTGTGAGCTGGGGTTGGGAGCAGAAGTGGGCTTAAGAGTTGTCTGCATGAGAGTAATGGTAGAAGTCCAAGGAGAAGATGAAATTAACAAGAAAATAAAAGAAGCAGGAGGAACAAGGAGCCCTTGGAGAACTGCCCACTTTCAGAGAGTCAAAGAAGTGAGAAGAGGGAGGAGGAGCCATCCAAGGGTTCGGAAGAGAATTCAACAAGAGCTGTCTCAGATGCCCATCCCCTCCTTGGCCTCTGTGGCATTGTTAGGCATGTGCACTGGATGTCTGCTTGCTTCCACTTTGGAACTTCCCTGTCTTACAGTCTTTATCCCCAACTTAGGCACATAGCAGGTGTCCAGTAGCTCTGCTTTAGGTGAATAAATATGTGTACAACCAAAGTAAGGAGGGCGGCTGTTACACAGTGGCAAATGCTACAGAGTGAGAGGTCAGAAAAGATGCAGATGGAGAAATGGACACTAGATGTGATGACCAGGATACTGGTTGTCACTGGTAATCTTCCATAGGGCAAAATTCTGGGAGTGGAATCCAGGATTCAAATTGCTCAAGACTAATGTTTCCCATTAACAAGAAAAATGGCCACACTGCTCAAGGCCCATCCATCCTGTGTGCTCCTTAGCACACAGGTCTGAGCACTAATGTGTTTCTTACTACATTTTGCATGTTTCATGAGAACTGTCCTGAACAAAAATGAACTTGTACTCTCCCCATCAGTTCCATGCCATCCTGTGCCATGGATTAATCATGCCACAGGGCATTGCTGTCCCCTCAGTCACACATACCCTGACTTAGCAGGACAGGCCCCCGACCAGCAGATGCCGACCAGGTAATCTAAGGCCTGCTCTGAAAGCTCAGAAGTAGGTGATGAGAATTATTAGTGTATACAGAAAAGTAACTAAGGGTCACCAGGATGACCTGGGAAGACTTTAGACTATTGCTTGGAGTTTCCTTGGGTTTGGTCATCTCTGCTCCTTTGGAACACCAAGTCTCATAAATAGAGTCATTAAAGCTCCTCTAGCCTTTAGAATCAATGACCTCAATCATGTTCTATGTAGCTTCCATTTGAAAAATGTCCTACTCTCTGGGATTATAGGTCCCTTGCACTGATTGTAGCAAAGGAAGAAATTGCCCCTGTTAGCAGATTACTTTGGCTGTTGCCTGCCAGCTCTCAGATTTGCTGCTGTTTAGACATGGACATTTCTGCTTGCCCAGCCTCCAGATGCAGACAGTGCCTAAATTAACACCAAGAAGAATGAGCAGAACACACGTACCTGTTCCAGCTCTGGTTGACCTGCAGAATTAACCCTGCATGCATCCCTGTGTGCACCTGGCCTGAAAAGCCCCCTTTGTTGGGGCTAGGGGTAGCTGTCTGGACCAAGCAGGATGTTTACTTAGAACATCTAGAAGCTGCTTAACCAGGAAACCCTAACCAGGGAACCAGGCTTGAAGCCAGAGACTCACTACTACCGAGCAAGGGTGTGGCTTAAAAATATTGGAAAGCTACTGTGGGAGAGATCTAGACGGAGAGCAGCTGAGAGAGGGGAAAGCTCAGTGGGAACAGGTAGCAGGTAAGAGGTTGGGGATGAGGTGAAGCTGACTCAGTCTGCATTGGCCCCTTGGCCATAGAGAAGCATGTCTGGAGACCATGTCACTGGAGCTGTGAAGTGGAACCAAGGCACACACGTGGTCCCACGGATGTGATGCTGGGTATTTGCTGAGCATGCTGCCTGAGCAATACATTCCAGTCTTGACTGCCCATATTCTTAACTCCTATAACTGTATATTGAGCAACAATACAGCAACCAGCCTATGGTCTGGGTCAAGAATCTAAGCAGCCTACTGCAGGTTCAAGGTGTCTCCTCACTGCCGGGTGCTCTCCCTGACAAAGTGCTGCAGTTGGTAACCAGTTACTGCCAGTGTCCAGATGTGTCATCTGTCTCCCCAGCTGCCATTCAATCTACTTTTCTCTATTCACTCCTTGCCTGGCTGGCTTCTGGCTGTTAAAGCTTCCAGGTTTACCCTTTTCCTGTTTGGGACTAACTTTGAACAAGTTTGATCTTCTTTTTTTTTTCAAATACTGCCCTTTTCCAGTTTTTCTAATGGTAATTTTTATTTTATTTTATTTGTAGTTGGAATCTCACTCCATCGCCCAGGCTGCAGTGCAAGTGGCACACTCACGGCCACCCCAGCGTCAACCTGCTGGGCTCCGGCAATCCTTCCATCTCAGCCTTCCAAGTAGCCAGAACTACAGGCGTGTGCTACCCCATCTGGCTAACTTTTTATTTATTGCAGAGACGAGGTCTCGCCAATTTCCCCAGGCTGGTCTCAAACCCACAGGCTCAGGCAATCCACTCATCTCAGCCTCCCAAAGTGCTGGAATTACAGGCTGAGCCACCAAGCCTGCCTGGTTTTTGTTTTTTTAATTTTAATGTTAGTTTTAATATTTTTTCCTTTATTCCTATAGTTTTAGGGAGTACAAACAGTTTTCGGTGTAGGCTTTAAGTGTACCTAACACCCCCAGCTGTGTACGCTGTACCCAATAGGTGATTTTTTGTCCTTCCACCCCTTACCCCTCCACCTTCTGAGTTTCCAGTGTCCAGTATACCATTCTCTGTGTCTTTGCAGATCCCTTTTTTAGCTCCTGCTTATTTATAGGTGAGAACATGAGGTATCTGGTTTGTGATGTTGAGTTAGTTCACTTAGAATGATGTTCTTCAATTCCATTCAAGTTGCTGCAAAAGACATTATTTCATTCTTTCTGATGGCTGAATAGTATTCCGTCGTGTATGTATACCATATTTTCATTATTCACTGATTGGTTGATGGGCATTTGGGTTGATTCTACATCTTTGCAATTGTGAATTGTGCTGCAATGAACATGCAGGTGCAGGTGTCTTTTTTTATTTAATGACCTCTGTTACTTTGAATAGAAACCTAGTAGTGAGACTGCTGATCAAATGGTAGATCCTTTAGTTCTTTGAGAAATCTCCATACTGATTTCCATAGAGTTTGTACTAATTTACACTCCTACTAATTAATTACTCCCACAAACAATGTATAAGCATTCTCTTTTCTCTGCATCCATGCCAGCATCTACTGTTTTGATTTTTTTTCTAAATAACATCCATTCTGACTGATGTGGTATCTCATTGTGGTTTTGATTTTTCATTTCCCTAATGATTAGTGATGATGAGCATTTTTCATGTTTGTTGGTCATTTGTACATTGTCTTTTGAGAGATGTCTGTTCATGTTGTTTGCCCATTTTTTAATGGGGTTATTTGCTTTTTTTCTTAATGATTTGAGTTTTTTGCAGATTCTAGATATTAGTTGTTTGTCATATGTAAGGTTTGCGAATATCTCTTTCCATTCTATAGGTTGCTTATTTGCTCTGATGTTTATTTATTTTGCTGTGCAGAAGTTGTTAGTTTAATTAGGTCCCACTTATTTATTTTTCTTTTTGTTTTATTTGCTTTTGGAGTTTTAGCCATAAATTATTCGCCTAGGCCAATATCCAGAAAAGTTTTTCCTATTTTTTCTTCTAGGATTTTTATAGTTTCAAGTCTGACATTTAAGTATCTAATCTATCTTTAGTTATTTTTTGAATGTGGGGAGAGAGAGATCAGGTTTAATTTTTCTGCATGTAGTAGCTGTCCAATTTTTTCAATACCATTTGTTGAATAGGGTGTCCTTTCCCCAGTGTATGTTTTTGCCTGCTTTGTCAAAAATTGGTTGGTTGTAGGTATTTGAGTTTTTTTCTGGATTCTCTATTCTGTTCCATTGGTCCATGGGTCTGGTCTTATACCAGTACCATGCTTTTTTGATTACTACAGCTTTGAATTATAATTTGAAGTTAGATAATGTAATGACTCCAGCTTTGTTCTTTTTGCTTAGGATTGCTTTGGCTATTCTGGTTCTTTTTTGGTTACACAAGAATTTTAGGATTGTTTTTTCTAATTGTGTGAAAAATGATGTTGGTAGTTTGATAGGGATTACATTGAATTTGTAGAGTACTTTGGGTAATATGGTCATTTTAACAATGTTGATTCTTCCAGTCTGTGATCATGGGATGTTTCTTCATTTGTTTTTGTCCTCTACAATTTCTTTCAACAGAGTTTTTTAGTTCTTCTTGTAGAGATCATCTACCTCCTTGGTTAAGTATATTCCTAGGTATTTTAGCTTTTTGGTTGCTATTGTAAATGGAATTGAGTTCTTGATTTGATTCCCAGCTTGGTCGCTATTGGCATATAGCAGTGCTACTGATTTGTGTGTATTGATTTTGTATCCTGAAACTTTACCAGATTCACTTATCAAGTCCAGGAGTCTTTCAGAGGAGTCTTTAGGATTCTCTAGGTCTAAGATCTTATTGTCAGCATAGAGAGATAGTTTTATTTCTTCTTTTCCAGTTTGGACACCCTTTCTTTCTTTTTCTTGCCTGAATGCTCTGGCTAGGACTTCCAGTACTATGTTGAATAGTGATGAAAATGGGCATCTTTTCCTTGTTCCATTTGTGAAGGAGAATATGTTCAAATTTTCTCCATTCAGGATGACATTGGCTGTGGGTTTGTCATATATGGCTTTATTATTTTGAGAAATGTTCCTTTTCTGCCTATTTTGCTGAGGATTTTTATCATAAAGAGATCCAGGAGTTTATCAAATGCTTTTCTGCATCTGTTACAATGATTATATGAGTTTAATTTTTAATTCTGTTTATTCAGTGGATCACATTTATTGATTTGTATATGTTGAATTACCCTTGCATCCCTGGGATAAAACCCCTTGGCCATGGTGGGGTTTTTTTGTTATTGTTTGTTTGTTTTAATGTGTTGTTGAATGAGGTTTGCTAATATTTTGTTGAGGATTTTTATATCTATGTTCATAAGGGATATTGTTCTGCAGTTTTCTTTTTTTTTTGTTGTGTCTTTTCCTGGCTTTGGTATCATGGTGATACTGGCCTCATAGAATGAACTAGGGAGGAGTCCTTCTCTTCAGTCTTGTGGAATAGCTTCAGTAAAATTGGTGCCAGTTCTTCTTTGAAGGTCTGGGAGAATTCAGCTGTGAGTTCATCAGGTCTTGTGCTTTTTGTTTTTGTAGAGAGACTTCTAATTACTGTTTCAATCTCACTACTTGTTATTGGTCTGTTTAAGGTTTCTGTTTCTTCCTAATTCAAGGATGAAGGTTGTGTGTTTCCAAAAATTTATCCATTTCCTCTAGATTGTCTAGTTTGTTTGCACAGAAGTGTTCATAATAGTCTCAGGTGATCTTTTGAATTTTTGTCATATCAGTTGTATTGTCTCTATTTTAATTTCTGATTGACCTCATTTGAATCTTCTCTCTTCATTTCTTAATTAATCTAGCCAGTGGTCTATCAAAATTGTTTATCTTTTCAAAGAACCAAGTTTTTGTTTCATTGATCCTTTGTGAGTTTTTAAATTTTCAATTTCATTTAGTTTTGCTCTGATTTTTGTTATTTTCTTCTGCTAGCTTTGGGTTTTTGGTTTGTTTGTGTTTTTCTAGTTCCTTGAGGTGTTAGGTTGTTGATACGTGATCTTTCAATCTTATTAATGTAGGCCTTAAGTACTGTCAAATTTCCTCTGAACGCAGTTAAAGCTATGGTTTTGTTAATGTGCTTCATTGTTGTCATTCATTTTGAGGAATTTTTAAATTTCCATCTTAATTTCATTGTTGATTCAAAGATAATTCAGGAGCAGATTGTTTAACTTGCACGTTTTTATTTGGTTTCATGAGTTATCTAGTTTTATTCCATGGTGGTCTGAAAATGTGGTTGATACAATTCCAATTATTTCGAACTTATTGAGACTCAATTTGTGTCCTATCATATGGTCTATCTTGGAGAATGTTCCATGTGGTAATAAGAAAAATGTATATTCTGTAGTTTTGGAGTGGGATGTTCTGTAGATGTCTACTAGTTCCATTTGCTCTAGGGTCCAATATAACTCCAATATTTCTTTTTCGTCTTTCTGCCTTCATGATCTGTCTACTGCTGTCAGTGGAGTATTAAAGTCTCTCACTAGTATTGTATTCCTGTCTATCTCCTTTTTTAGATCTAGTAAAGTATGTTGTATAAAACTGGGGGCTCTGTTGTTAGGGGCATATATACTTAAAGTTGTTATGTATTCTTGTTGGATTGATCTCTTTATCATTATATAATAATCATCTTTGTCTTTTTTCACTGTTGTTAATTTAAAGTCTATTGTATCTAATATGAGAATGGCTGCTCCTGCTCGTTTTTGGCTTCTATTTGCATGGAATATTATTCCGCACCCCTTTACTTTGAGTCTTTGAGAGTCTTTGTGTGTTAAGTGGGTCTCTTGAAGGCTGCAGATATTTGGATTGTGATTTTTCATTCCATTCTGCCAGTCTGTATATTGTTAGTGAGCATTTACATTCAGAGTTAATAATGATATGTAAGGTAGTATTCCAGTCATCATACAGGCTGGTGTTAGTTGATTGATTGATTGATTTGCTTGTTTCCTCTATACTGTTGGTGTTCCATAAGGCCTGTGAGCTTTGTGAATTCCAGCATTTTTCTACTGGTGTATTTCAACCTTTTGTATATATCTATCTATCCATCTATTTATCTATTTTTTGAGTTTGAGTCTCACTCTTGTGGCCCAGGCTGGAGTGCAGTGGCACACTCACAGCCACTGCAACCTCGACCTACTGGACATGGGTGATTCTTTCACCTCAGCCTTCCAAGTAGCTGAAACTACAGATGCACACCACCACATCCAGCTAGTTTTTGTGATTTACTGTAGAAACGAGGTCTCACAAGTTTCCCAGGCTGGTCTCGAATCCTCAGGTCTTGACTTGGCCTCCCAAAGTGCTGGAATTACAGGCTGAGCCACCACACCCAGCCTATATCAATATTTAGAACTCATCTCTTGTAGAGTCAGTCTAGTCACCACTAAAATTGCCTCAGCATTTTTTTGTCTGAGAAAGACTTCAATTCTCCTTCATTTATGAAATTTTTTTATCCTTGACTATTATTTCTGTTTGAGGAGACTGAAGATGGGGACCCACTCCCTTCTGGCTTGAAGGGTTTCTTCTAATAAGCCTGCTGTTAGTCTGATAGGTTTACCTTTGTAAGTTATTTGATGCTATTGCCTCACTGCTCTTAAAATTCTTTCTGGGGTGGGGGGCAGAGAGGGAACACCTTATCAATAAGGGTACCTGATCTCAAACCATAAGTGGGGACCAAAGTGAAGCCCAAACTTTACCTACATAGTGATCACTTATATACCTAACCCTGAACTGTACCCCACATCTTTAAAATAGGAAAAATGTAAACAATTATTGCCTTCACATTAACTTTGCATAACCAGATGATTATATGCTTTGGGGATGACCTTTCTGTAATGACTCTTCTGGGGATTCTTTGGGCTTCTTGTTTCTGGATGTTTAAATCTCTGGCAAGACCTGAGAAGTTTTCCTCCATTATTC
This sequence comes from Carlito syrichta, assembly GCF_000164805.1. NCBI lineage: Eukaryota > Metazoa > Chordata > Mammalia > Primates > Tarsiidae > Carlito > Carlito syrichta. Next base: position 989,788 of record NW_007246683.1, on the reverse strand, counting down.
CCTCAAATAGGTTTTCAAAACCTGTTGCTTTCTCTTCTTCCTCAAGAACGCCTATGATTCTTAGGTTTGGATATTTTACTTAATACCACATTTCTTAGAGAGTTTGTTCCATTCTTTTGATTCTTTCTTCTTTATTTTTGTCTGATTGGATTAATTCCAAAGCCTTGTCTTCAGGTTCTGAGATTCTTTCTTCTGCTTGTTCTAGTCTACTGTTAAACTTTCCATTGCATTTTGTACTTCCCTGAATGATTCTGTAATTTCCAGAATCTTAGTGTTGTTGTTGTTGTTTTTTAGTTGCCTGTCACTTTGGAGAATTTTTTGTTCATGTTCTGGATAGGCTTTTTAATATTTTTTTGGTGGCCTTCAATTTTCTCCTGAAGCTCATTGATCAATTCCAACATTCTTGCAATGGCACTAAAACATGCAACAACAATATTGAATGCCACTCAGCAAGACACCACCACACATTGATATGAACACACACATTGATATGAACACCACACATTGATATGAGACATTGATAGATCAAGGTTATGAAACCTTACTGAGTTGTTTATACAGTGCTGCCAATATCAGCACACAGTGGCAAGCTCATGAACTTAATTGTCAGACCTTATATATGCAATGTGGTAGGCTATGCTGTTGACTTCTGGCCAAGAGTTGATACTTATGGGGAAAAAGCTAGCTGCCATCATGGCTATCGGGTTTCTCCTTGGCGAGTGTTGCTCCGTGGAAGTGCCCAGCCAACCTAGTGGGGCTCTGGGAATTACCAAGTTCTCTGTTTTGTACCTGGGGACAGGGGATAGGAGCACAAACACCCAATACATGTGCACTCTGGGCTACCACAGTGGGGATTTGAAGGGATTCCCAGGCCACTGGGTTAACACTGTTGTTCAAAGCAGGCACAAAAGAGTTTACTTGGGGAGTGAGAAGTTTCTATGGCAACAAGTTCCACCTGGTTCTCTGCCTTAGTCTTAGGCAGTTTGCCTTCTGAATGTCAAAGTACAGCCAGCCTTGGGGCATCAGGTATTCTCACATCAGCTCATCCCAGCCAGGAACTGTCTGTCTCTGAGGATTTTGCCGTTGGGACCTGTCCTCTTCCAGGCTGGCTGGAAAGCAGCCTGGGTTCCTGGGAAATGGCAGCTGGAACTGCTCAGGGATTTCTTTCTTTCTTTCTTTTTTTCCCTGCACTATTCCATGTGCATTTCAGCAGAGCACAGCTGTGGGTAAGGCACTTTCCTGTGAGGGAGTGGCATCCCACAAGGTTCAGGGGGCCCTCCAAATCTGCAACGGGAGCACAGATCTCCTGAATTTCCCTTACTCATCTTTCCTACTGCATCTGGAGGCTGTTGGTGGACTGTAATGGTCCAGGCAAGAGTCTGGCTAGTTCCAGCCCAAGTCGATGGATTTTTCTCTTCTTTGTGCTATGTGGTTAATATTACTTTTTTTTTGATGAGTCATGGGGCATACTGCTGGTCATGATCCTCTCTGAGTGCTGAGGAAACTATCTTGTTTTACTCTTTAGGAGAAATAAACTCTAGCTGCCTCACGTTGACCATCTTAATCCAGCCATCTCTTAGTGGCCGTTTTTAGGCTAAACTTGCCCCACTCTGAAAATATCTTAAAGTCTTTACTGAAATATGTCCTGTTATGCTATCAGGTTTAGGTATACAGTAGTAATTTCCTATTAATTTTTTCCCAAAGACACAAAAGGATCCAAGAATGAGACTATAGGCCAATTAAATATGAAGAAGATTCACCTATTCCTTGGAATGGCATGCCATAGTGCAGTGGTTCTGGGCCAGCATCATCCGCATCAGCTGGTGAAATGCGAAATTCTCAGGCATGCCCAGACCTACTGGATCAGAACTCTGGGCCTGGGACCCTGCCCTTTGTGTGTTAATAGCCTCCAGGTGAGGCTGATGTACACTCAAGTTGGAGAACCACTGCTGTAATGAAGCAGAGGGTTCTGATATGGTGGGGAGCTGTGGGCCAGGCATTTGCCTCTGGGGATCTCTGTATGGGTGGGAGAGGGGTGTGAGGAGGGAAGCTTTTTCCAATCCAGACATCATGAGAAAGAACTAAATTGCCTCTATCTGGGTGATCTTGGATCCCGATTTCTGGCTGTAGAGTTCTTTGCAGTCTGAAGCACCAATCTGGGGTTCAGGGTTGTGGGAAAAACTCAGTTCTGTTCTGGAAGTATTCGCTTTAGGGAGAAAAATGTTAAAAGGCATTTAAGCAATTTAACTAGTGAATAAACATTCAGTGTTTACCATAATATAAACCTTGATAGGTTATTTTGCGGAATACATCACTGTTACACTTAAAAAACAAAAGGAAAAACAAGAGTTCTAAACCTTTTTCTGCTTCTTATGCAACTCGGGCTGTGCTTCCCTGACCCACCAAGGGTAGAAGCTGCCTCTTCTCTGCTCTCAGACATGCCTTTTTAAATAGGTTTGAGACACAGGGGCTCTGTGAGAACTAGGTCTTCCTCCCTGACAGTGTGCCTACCAGTTCCCAGCCCTGCCTGAATGAGCCCTGGGCTTCCCTACCTCAGCAGAAGGGCGTGTGGTTCTTGTTATATGCTGAGGCTCTTGGTTATTTCACCAAAATACAGGTGACCCATGCAGCCCCGAGGGGAACATGTGAAATTGTGGCTATACCAGGTGGGATGAGGAGTCAGGCTTTACTCCCTACCCAGGGCCTCTGCCCCAGGCATCTCTGACTCAGGGCCAGGGAGAGTTCAGGCCTTGGCATGACTTCAGTGGGCACTTTCGCCTTCATGAGTGTCCTCCTCCAGGCCAGACACCAAAAAACATCTTGGACAACTGTGTGGGTGTAAAGGCAAATATAACCAGGCTGGATTCTGTTCATTGTTTTCCCTTCTGATTTTAAAAGGAAAGAAAATATTTTCTCGGGCATCCGAAAGACCAGGGACTGGCTGAGCTTCCTGGAGAAGTCGACCTTGTAGGGCAGCCTCTTTAAAACCCCTCCGAGTCTTCAGTACAGAATAACCCAGCCCTCTGGTTCTTTAGAAAATCGGCTGCGATGGCATCATCGGGTCTGCGGCCAAAGAAGACCGGTGTGGGGTCTGCAGCGGGGACGGCAAGACCTGCCGCGTGGTGAAGGGCGACTTCAGCCACTCCCGGGGGACGGGTGAGTGTTGCACCCTTGGGGCTGCCACATCTGCAGGACAACCAAGACACATGCTGTGGATTGTGTTTCCTTTGTCCCAAAGCAGCTGATTGTGTCTTCCCCTCATTTCCTGCTTAAGGGCTAGATGGTCAGGGATGGTGGCCTGGCACTTCAGTTTTGCTTCTGAGAGGCAAAGAAGGACAGTGAAGCAAGAATGATGACTTCAGGTTCCTAGAAGTGAATAGTTTGCCTGTGAAAGGGAATAGCTCCCAGCTCAGCAGTTCAGCCTGTGGTCCACAAATCAGCTGTAGCTGCCCTGGCAGCTTTCTGACAGCCCACCTCCTGATGTGCAGGCAGAGAAGGGGGCAGAATGATTTTGCCAAATCATTTTTACCTGTCAATGGAAGAGGTTTGCTCTGTTTCCAAATTTCCCATCGGCAAAAGTAGGAGGGCATTTACCACATCTCCAAAACACACACAAAGCTGTAGAGTCTGGAAAGTCTCCTATGCCTCTGCCAACTGTGAACCCAGAATAGTTGTTTCCTGGTTCCCAAGTGTAGATATCCCCCAGCACTGTCCTTAGAGAGGTATGTCCTCATTCAGTTGACAGGCCTTCATCTTTCTGCTTGTACCACCGTCACAGCCAGAAGCTGCTTTGTCCTAAGTGGCAGATGGCTTCCTGATTTCCTGTCCTGGAGGACACCAGCCCAGAGACATATCTGCAGATGATATTTAGTGAGGGTTTGAGGCAGACAAGCCACCTGGAGGCAGAGCTCTTGAGCCCTTAGTGAGTATCTACTCACCGAGCCTCACCAAGAGAACTCGGTAGGTGGAACTAAGCTGAGAAACTTCTATTTTAATTGCCAAAAGTTGCACAGAAGCTTTTTAAGTTCAGTTCTACCCAAGAAGAGAACCAAATCACAATTGTAATTCCCTGTTCCATGGAACAGTCCCATAGGTTAAGGCAGAGAGGAGGGGTGCATACCCTCTGTCCCTGTTTTCTATCCAGATGGAAACCCCAGTCTAGAGGAAACGTACCTTCTAGATACCTGTGGAAAGGGCATCCAATTGCACAAACATATCGTAGGATCACACAAAAGCAAAACCAGAGATAAATGCAAACGCAAAATTAAATTTAAAAATGAAATTTTAAGCCCAGTAAGGACTGGTTTCAGGATTTTAAAGACAGATGTCTTGTCAGCAAGACAGAGCCTGCCACTTGGTTCCTGAAGCAAATGGGAGAAGGTGATGCCAGAGCAAGTCAGTCTGGGGAGAAAGTGCCCTCCGGGGAGCTACACTGTCCAGTGCAGTAGCTGCTGGAGTCTATCCAAATTGAAGCTATGATTAATTAAGATTAAACAAACTTCAAAATTCATCCTCCGTCACACAAGCCATGTTTCAAGAGTTCCATCACTACACACAGTTCGCAGCCCCTGTATTGGGCAGCACAGGTAGAGAACAGTCCCAGCACCACAGAAGTTTCTCCTGAACAGCAGGGCTCTGGAACTTGGATCATTTCTGCAATTTGTTGTGACATATTTGATGCCATTTTTCTCTCTTGGTGACCCAGCTTCTGGGTTCCCATGACACTCTGACCATGCCTATTGTAGCTGTGCCAACAGTTAGGAGAAAAACCTCTGCATTTGGCAAGGGGTGGCTATTTACTGTTGGGTTTTGATTTTTGAGTCGGGATCTCACTCTGTTGCCCAGGCTAACGTGTAGTGGCACAATCACAGCTCCTGGCAGAGTCGACCTCCTGGGCTCAGGTGATCCTTCCACTTCAGCATCCCAAATAGCTGGGACTGCAGGTATGCCCCACCACACTGGCCAATTTTTTACAATTTTTTTGTAGAAACAAGGTTTTGCTATGTTGCCCAGGCTGGTCTCGAACTCCTGGACTCAAGCAATCCACCTGCCTTGGCCTCCCAAAGTGCTGGGTTTATAGGAGTGTACCACAGCATCCAGCTGTTTTGTTTTTTGAAGCATCAGAACCCTTTGTTTAAATTGAATGTTCTGCCAAGTTCCCATAAGCAGAACTGATTATAGATACATTATTCTGTGAAAGGGAGGCAGAACACAGCCATGCCTGTCCCTGTCCTGGGACAATTCTGTAGAACACTAAGGAAAGCTCCACCACACACCTTTGAAAACCTCCACTGTATGCAACAGAGCAGCTCACTTCTGAGCAACCCAGATTAGAGCAAAAGATTTCTCCCTCTCCCCAGACTCTGATCTGTGTACTGGCCCTTGGTTTGACCTTGGCAGATTCATTCTTCCATCGCCAGTTACATCCTTTCTCCTGGCCTCTCTTTTGGCTTCTCCATCTACCCCTGGCTGGGCCCCATCTCTGTCTGGAGTGTACAGTCTTCTTCCTGGTGAGGTCAGGTTTCTGTGGCCATGGCAGCGGGTCTCCCATGGAAGAACATACCACGCTGGAAGCTTCCTTGGGATAGCTGTCCCCACCCTGGCTTGCCACTTAGTGTCCCTCCTTCTGTCTGCCAAGGCACTGAAGCCTTAGCAAATCTTCACAGAGAGAGTTAAACGCACATTAGCTTCACCCACCTATATGCACGTGTTCTATCATCCTGAGTTGTTACCAGTGGTCATACATTCATTTCAAAGTACAAAAGTAATTTTTTTCAAATCCTCATAGGAGTCTGAGAATAAGTCCATAATTGTTGAAAATCTATGTGCAGTGCTCATTCACACATGAATGAATCACTGGCTGCCTATCTGGTATAGTAAGTACCCTATATACAAACAAGTTTTGTTCTGAGAGCACATTTATAAGTCCAGTTTATTCATAAGTGCAACGAAGTTAGCCTAGGTACCCATCTAACTCAGTTAGCTATACAGTACTATACTTAATAGGTTTATAATACATTTTTAAACAAATAATACATAAACCAACCAACCAACACAAAAATATAAAGATATGTATCAGCTACATCACTGCTGCTTTTACTCCTGCTTCCAGGTATCCTGGGCTTAAAATAAAGATACTCTACTGCTGAACCCTAACTGTACAGGAAAGAACACAGAGGCACACAATCATTTGTAGAAGATGTACACACGTGACAGTATATGCCACACATGTGAACATTATGTAATTGGACACGCGAACACACATTCACATCTTTGAAAATTCGTAACTTGAAGGTTCGTATATAGGCGAATTACTGTATGGTTCCATTAAACACAAACCTGTCATCATGGTCTAACATACTGGAATGCATGAATACAGGGATACTAGCAAATGGTCACCCACAAGTTTATTCATCCGATAAACATTTATTTAGTAGGATGACATTTTAAGTATGAGGTAGACAGAAATCAGTTACTGTCATCACACTGGTCACAGTCAAGGGAGGAAACCTCCAGCAAACAGGCTGAGACCATGTGAGCATGAAGGGGAGGCAGCCCAGCAGGGGTGTTTGGGGTGCCAATTTCTGGTGGGGGTACTTCGTCCAGGCCTGTGGACAGATGAAGGTAGCCCCCTGCCCTAAAGGACAATGGAGGTGGGAAGAGGATATTTCAGGCTGAAGGAGAAATACAACCTTATGAGACTCAGCATGGAAATCACAGAAAGCCCAGATCATTTAGCATCTCAGTGACTCCAAGTGCTGCTGGGTGGATTCGCTCATCCTGTCAGCCTAGATAGGTGGGTAACTTTCATCTCTGCCTGGCTCCAAGGAATGAGGAAAGGAGGAATGACTTATCACCTTGAGGGGGAATACCAAAGAGAAACACCACACTAGAAGGATAAAATGTGATCAGATGCAGGATTTTTGCCCAATTCTGTGAAGTCCTGGCGCCTGCCTGAACTCCACTGGGTCCTCTTATCAAAGTTCTTGAGCTGAGAATCCAGGTCAGACCCACATAGGGTGCAGTGGCCCGGCCCAGCCCAGGGAGAGGCTGATTTTCCTCTCAGTGTTGTGAGCCGTCCCAGTGCAGCACTAGGGAATGGCAGCCTGAATGTCGAGTGGTTGTGAGGTGCTTGGCTGCTCATTTGCAGAAGGAATCAACTCAGCTTGGCTATCATGCTGCTTTTCTCATGGATGGGCTTTGAAATGCTCAAGCCATCCATTTGGTTGGGCCGAGACAGCTGAGTTATTTGAAATTAGTCATTTGAAATTAGTCATTCTTGGCATGATGCTTTCATCAAATTGTCATATTAGCATGATCCTCTTTATTCCATCCTGCTCCTCAGCACTAGAAAGGTGACTGATCAGTCTCCAGATGACTGGCCCACGACAGCCAGGACACACCTGGACTGCAATCCCCACCAAGAACCAACCAGGATGCCCTGTGGGCTCTGAATCCCTTTGTTCTTAGAGAGCACCTTTGCAAAAGGTTAATTCTTAAAGAGTGGCATGACTCATCCCCTTGGAATGTGAGTGGGTCCGTGTATCACCTGTTTATTCGGTGGTTACCATTAGAAGCCCTGCCGCGTGCCAGGTTCTGTGTTTGGTCTCTAGGTGTGGGATGTGGACGTCCCACAGGGAAATACACTGTTCTGTGCTTACAATACAAAATGAGGCTGAGATTTAGAACGACAGTATCACTTCCTTAAGTATGCACATGAGCCAATGACAGTATCTTTCTCTTTCTCAGTCAAGAATAATCTTTGTACGAAGGTGTCCACGTGTGTGATGGCAAAGGCTGTTCCCAAGTGTTTCTCATGTAAGATGTCTGGCTGTTCCGTTTAGCCCCAGTGGTGATGAGCTTGGTGTGGGGATCTCGCCATGCTTCCATGCTTGAATGTTTTCTGGATAGATTCAGTAGGAATGAGTCATGCATGAAGCCATGGATAAATGCAAAGGCCATTAAATGCCTTATATATAACTGATGTCAAGACCTATTGCCAAAAAGAAAAACTGTAGCGTAAAACCAATTTTAAAGATATAAACGTTAAAGAGTCCTGGGATCAAAATGGCCAGTTGGAAACATGCTTCATGTGCTGGGGGGACATTTTCTTTCTCCTCAACCACACCTGGCATATTAGCAGAAAATGCCAAGATATGCCAGAGATTTTAGTCCGAGTTTGCACCCTTGTCCATAGGGAAGGTTCTGTATTGCAGGACTGAATTTCCCTGTGGACAGAGGGGCACTCAGTAACACCCTCCAGTCTTCTTGCTGGAAATAAAGGCCATGGCCTTGATTTGACCCATCTACGCTGACCTCCCATTCTGAGGGGTAAATTAAAGCATAGTCTAGCCTCATGAGCTTCCCAAGCAATGAGTTCTTTTCAGTTGGACCCAAGAACAACCCAACCTTTAGGGATAAACAAAAAATATCAATATTCTCATGAACAACTTTTGTAAAAAGAGAAAAATATAAACTGAAATAAAAGTTATTCCAAACATTTTCTGATCTATTTACAAAAAAGAACTTTGCTTTAAAAAAATATATATGTTTGGGCTAGGTGCGGTGGCTCACACCCGTAATCCCAGCACTTTGAGAGGCAGAGGCAAGAGGATTGTCTGCATTCAGGGGTTCAAGACCAGCCTGGGCAACTTGGTGAGACCTCATATTTATAATAAATCAAAAAATTAACTGGGTATGGTGGTACGTGGCTATAGGTCCAGCTACTTGGAAGGCTGAGGTGGAAGGATTGCCTGAGCCCAGCAGGTCAAGGCTGCAGTGGCCATGAGCATGCCACTGCACTCCAGCCTTGGCAGCAGAGTGAAACTCCAACTCGAAAAAAAAAAAAAAAAAGAAAGAGTCCCAGTTCATGCCTCCAGGGATTTACCTCCATTCCATCGCACTTTATCAGCTCAGTAGTTTTCTTCCAAAGACAGTTAATGCTGTTGGACAAGGGAAAATATGATCCTCAAATCATTTAAAAGCAGCTCTACTTGGGAAATTCAGACAAAAACTATTTCACAGGGAAATGTACTCACAGCCTAGCAATATTAACTGTTCAGAAGATTCTAGATGGGTTTAAGGTCAACATCACTGTGAAGTTCCTTCTGACTACCAGTCCTTAGGGCAGAAGTGACCCGTTCCCAGAACCATGGCAAAGGCATTGAATTTTATCCACGGCTTCTTCATGAACACAAATTGTGTTCTCTAACTAGATTTCCCCTGTTTAGTGGTGGAGGCTAGAATGGAAAATGACTCCAAAGATAAAGTCTTGCTACCTTACCTAAAATGTGAATTATCTTGTAAATTCTGAGAGTAAATCCTCCCTTTAAATTATATTTCATGCCTGGTGAATGTGGTAGTATCTGGCATCCCCATCATGGGATGTCTGTTCTGAGGGATGCCAAGGTGCTTTGGGTTGGTGATGGAACTCTTTCCCTTCCTAGTTGCTCTCCATGCCGGCCTCGGCGTAGGCTTTGAGCTCTGGGGTCAGAACAGGGGCTGGAGGGCCAGTGAGTCAGAGACAGTTTTCTTGGGTTGTGGACACAGGGCCTACCTTTCATTTCAAGGACTTTCTCTTTAATTAGAAGAGAAATTGTTCCCTCTTTATTATGAACAGAGTAACTGGTCTTAGAAAGAAAGGTTAGTAGAGCCCAGGCACAATGATGCCCTATGCTGAGAGGTCACCTGAGCGTGTGCCTCACTTGAGTTGCGAGTCTGCCCTGAGCGGTCACTTATTTATCAGCATCTCCACCTGAGGGTACATGAGAAAAGACAGAAAGCAGACGCCTTTTCAGTGTTGCAGCTTGTGCCAAAGTTAAACTGAAAAATAGACGTGGTGACTGATTATCAGCTGCAACTGCACCTTGCTGTGGAATATAGAAAATTGAAACAGTAGCTTCTTTCAGAGAATTCAGCTCCACAAGCAGATCTTGTTCCCAGGCATGTTTTGTAGTTTAAATAGAAACTCCTCTGAAAAAGATTTTAATCACTTTGACCCTGAGCAAACTTCTGTCTCCATTTTTGACACTTTGCTTCCTTCTATGCCTGGAATCCACTAATTCTTCAAACTCCTCAGAAAGAATGGATTTCTAGGAGAAATCTGTGGTAGAAAATGCAGTGCTCTCATCCTAAAAACTGGTTTTTTGGTGACCAAATGTTTTCAGTAGGGAAGCATTCCTAGAGCAAAGACAATTTTTAGTCAGAAAACCTTGTCCTATCCTTATAGCTTCTGCGGGGTGCAGGGACTGTTTGCAAGCTGCTCGGGCAACCCAGTGTCACCATTCCCAAGTCAGATGCAGTTGAAAAGGGTCATGCTGGACCACACAGCTGATTAAAGTCATCCTGCCTGGGAATCAGGGTGGCTACCCTCAAACTGGACTGTGTTTACACTTATGGAGTCTCTAATCATCTAGTAGGACATTTATTTATAAACAACTGAGACTGGATCTGTAGTAACAATGCCAAGGCATTTGCTGTCAGGACTGAAGGACGCTGCTACACTTTCTGTCCAAGATGGCTCATTGAAATGTGCTTATTTTCTCATCTTTCCAAGATCACCTGAAAATGAATGGAAAGGAACTTCTCAGAAAGTTTAGGGAAAACAAGGACATCTCAATGGAAGTTCATATAAGGATGAATCGGAATGAATATCCTTGGTTTTGCTGCAATGAGTAAACAAACGAAACTCAAATCAGAAGCCCACCCCCAAATATCACTGGCTTAGCACAGGTGTTTCTTGCTCTTGCTGCCTGCCTGCCACTGGTTGGCCAAATGCTTTACATAGTGTGGCCACTCCGCGATCTAGACTGACAGAGACTTTATTTGTTCATACATTGCCAAAATCACGTTGACAGAAAAAAGGAAATATGGCAGACCAGGCCCTGATATCTTTAAAGCTCCTACAGGGAACTGACATACATCATTTTCTCACATTTACTGTTCAAAGTAAGTCACATGATCACACTAGTTTAAGTGAGCAGAGAAATGTATTCCTACCATATTCCAGGGAGAGACTTGAAAGGTTGATGGCCAGCACCTCCACACAGCACCTAAAGTAAATTTCTCTGTATCCTGATGTTTTAATGGCCAACACCTAGCAACAACTCCCTGTCCCTCAGCTGAAAACCCATCCTGACAGTCAGCAAGTCCCTCCCTTCCACACAGAGACAGCCCATCTGTAGCCTCATTATTGAAAAAGTGTCTGCAGCACAAGTGGAAAAGATCAAGATCAATTGAAAAAAATGACCCACGGGAAAAACAAGATAAATTACAGAAGTCCAAAGTCTCTAATAACCATCGACACAAAGACTTAAGATGCATTTGTAACCACAAACCAAGAACAGAATGCCATGAGAAGAAATAATCAGAAAACAAAAAGATTCCCAAAACTGAAAATATGACTATCAAATTAAAGCCATGTGCTAAAAGGCAGCATAAGCCAAGAAACGACAAATGGTAGATTGACAAAAAATGCTTATGATATGTCTAGTAGGTAGTTTGAGTCCAAAAATATCAAATTATATCAATATACGTTTAACTACTATATATCAATTAAATAAAAACAAAAGATGGTGGGAAATGGGCAAAGCTTAGGAACAAGACCATTAGCTAAAGAGGAAAAATACAAGGCCAAATAAGCATATAAGATGCTGAGCCTCATTGGTTATCAGAAAAATGCAAACTAAGTTTTTTCACCTATTGTAATAGCAAACATTCAGAAGATTGATAATTCCAAGTATTTAGAAGTGTGAATAAATGGGTACTCATATAGTATTGGTTGGTTTATACAGTAGTTATGCCAAGGGCTACTTGGCACATTTAACATTAAACTGCAGTATGTGTTTGACTAAGTAATTCTCACAGTAGCTGACCTGGTAAAAACATTGTATATATGCACAAAAAGACATGTACAAAGCTGTTTATTGAAAATTTTTAAGCATCTTTATAAAGATATAATTCATATGCTGTAAAAGTCCCCCATTTAAAGTGTGCAATTTCATGAGTTTTAGTACATGCCCAAGGTTATACAGCCATCACAGTCATCCCAGAAAGAAACCCCCAGACCATGGACAGTCATTCCCCATCTCTCTCTTACTCCAGCCCTAGGCAACCACTAATCTAATGTCTATGAGTATAGATTTGCCTCTTCTGGACGTTTCATGTAAATGAAATCATACAATATGTGATCCTTTGTGACAGACTTCTTCCACTTAGAATAATACGTTCAAGAGTCATCCATGTTGGCCCGTACATGGATATTTTTTTATTTTTAATGCCAAATACTATCTCATTGTTTGGATATACCGCATTTTTAAAATGCATTAGTTTGCTCATGGGTATTTGGGTTGTTCTACTTTTTGGCTAGTATGAATAATGCTAATATAAACTTTTATGTACAAGTTATCATATGTGATGTGCATATGTTTTCATTTCTCTTGTGTATACCTAGGAGTGGAATTAGTGATTTGGCAATTCTCTGTTTAACATTTTGAGAAACTGCCAAACTCTTCCAAAGTGACTGCACCCTTTTACAGTCCTACTAGCAATGAATGGGTCCCAGTTTCTCCATGTCCTCTCCAACACTTCTTATTCTGTCTTTTTTGATATAGCCATCCTACTGAGTATGAAGTGGTATGTCCTTGTGGTTTTGATTTGCATTTCCCTAGTGACTAATGATGTTGAGCATCTCTTCATGTGCTTATAGGCCATTCATATATCTTCTTTGGAGAAATGCCTATTAAAATCCTTTGCCTATTTTTAAACTGGATTATTTGTCATTTTCTTGTTGAGTTGCTGTCTTCATATATTCTGGATAGTTTCTTTATCAGATAAATTATTTGCGCATATTTTCTCCCAGTGTATGAGTTGTCCTTTCACTTTCTGGATGGTGTCTTTTGAGGTTCAGTTTCCAGTTTTGATGTAATCCAGTTTATTTTTTTCTTTTGTTTCTTGTGCTTTTGCTGACATGTCAGAAACTATCACCTAATCCAAGAAACTGTCGCCTAATCCAAGGTTGCAAAGATTTACTTGTATGTTTTCTTCCAAAAGTTTTATAGTTTTAGCTCTTACATTTAGATCTGTGATTCATTTTGAATTTTTTTGTATGATCAGATAGGAGTACAGCTTCATTATTTTGCATATGAATATCCAATTATCCCAACATTATTTGTTGAAAAGATGATTATTTTCCTCAATGAATATTCTTGGCAACTTCATTTTTAAAAATGATTTAATTCTGAACTCTCAATTGTATTCCATTAATAGAAATGTCTATCTTTATGCCAGTACCATGCTGTCTTGATTGCTATAACTGGCTATGAAGTTTTGAAATCAAGAAATGTGAGTTCTCCAACTTCTGAAATGTTGTTTTGGCTTTTCTGGGTCTGTTGCATTTCCATATGAATTTTAGGGTCAACTTAACATTTTTGACAAGAAACAAAGCAACCAGCTGGGATTTCGATAGGATTACATTGACTCTGTAGATCAATTTATTAAGCATTCCTATTTAACAAGAAGTCTTCTGATCCAAGAAAATAGAACCTCTTTCCATTTATTTAGATATTAATATCTTTCAATGGTGTGTCCTACAGGTATTTTCTTAAATGTATTCCTAAGTATTTGATTATTTTTCATGCTACTTAAATTGATCTCGGCATTTAATTCCTATTATATAGAAATGCAGTTAACTTTTATATATTGACCTTGTATCCTATAATCTTGCTGAAACTGTTCTAGTAGGTTTTTTTTAGTGGATCCCTTAGGATTTTCTTATATATGAGATCTTAGCATCTGCAGATAGAGGTAATGTTATTTCTTTCTTTCTAATCTGTATGCCCTTTATTGCTTTTTCTTGCCTTATTTCTCTAGACAGAACCTCCAATACAATGTTGAACAGAAATAGCAAAACATTCTTGTCTTCTTGTTCCTGGTCTTAGGGGACGAGCTATAAGTATGTCACCATTAAGTATGCTGTCAGCTGTGGAGTTTTTGTAGATGCCCTTTATCAGGCTGAGCATGTTCCCTTCTATTCCTAGTGTGTTGAGTATTTTTATCATGGAAGGGTGTTGAATTTTTTCAAATGTTTTTTCTGCACCTATTGAGAAATGTGATCTTGTGGGTTTTGTCCCTAGTTAATACGAAAGATTACATTGATTCATTTTTCCATATGTTAAACCAAACTTGATTTTTGGGATAAATCATATTTTATCATGGTGTATAATCTTTTTTGTGTTGCTGGATTAACTTTGCTAGTATTTTGTTGAGGGGTTATATGTGCATTTTCACACATGACATAGTATTGTTTCTAACAGTGAAAAGTTTGAAACAACCTAAATGTTCATCAACAGAGGAGTAATTATATAAACTTTATAACAATTTAAGGGAAAATGAAGTAAAAATTTAGATGAATATAAATACGAAAATACCATGGTATATTTTTATATGTAGATATATGTATAAATAGACACATGGATTAATATACATCAAATTGATGTTAGTGTTTCCAACAGGGGAGAGAAGTAAAGTTAAGGGGACTTGAGATTCAGCTGTAATGTTAAAATTTTTTTATAATAAGAAAATACACTCATGTATATTTGTGTAAATTTAAAATATATAAATCTTTTAATGAAAATGAACTCACGATATGAATAAACCTGTGTCCTAATTCCACTGTAACCCAAGGGAAAGTCCTGTTAGCCTACAACACTGTCCTACTTCTCTCTACAACACAAACCTATGACAAGCAGTTGGTACAACTAGAAATTGTTTCATTTAAGAATTTGAAATGAATTTTGAAAGAGAACCAACACAGGATCTATATAAGTATACTGCAATAGGAAAAGGATAAAAGAAACAAGAAAAACAAATGACTTTTTTTAAAAGGGGCAAAATGTTTGCCAAGAAAAAGATGAAAATTGTGACCCAATATTACTGCCATTAATTTCTAACTGATCAGCAGTAACCTCAATAAAATAAGAACTCACAGCTAAGCTACAAGACCTCAGAGAAGAAACAGTAACACAGCAAAGCAACAAAGAGAGATGAAACATGACTTGGCAGAACTGAGGAAATATGAAGTGAATAACCCCATCACAGAAATCAAGTCCACATGGAAGCAAAGAAAATCAACACTGCTGAAAACACAATAGGAAATATGGAGGACAGGATTGAGAAAAATAACCAAGGAAAATGGGAGTGAACAAAAGTCAAAAGGATAAAATGAGCACTGCCGAAAACAAAGGAGCTCAGGCGTACAGTGGATGCCAAAAAAAAATATACATTTTAAGTATGACATTCACCCCAAAGATTGTGCTAATCAAACAAATGCTAGTGTCACCATGCAACGGGCAGAACAAAGAAAATTGCAGATGCACGGTTGAGTGTACATCATAGTACACGTTGCTACTGTAATTTAATTCAACTTTGAGAAGTATTAATAGATAACATCTCTTAAATGTATATACATTTCTTGGCACCTCATATATACTTTGATACTCCCCTCCAAATAAAACCAAGCAAATAGATCAGAAAAAAATATATATGTATAAATAATGTAAACTTGTGTCCCAGGAGAAGTTGATACAAAACTGTGAATAGCCTAATAATTATTAGATTTTACAGGTATGACTCCTTTGAGCATCCCATCCAAATTTTAGGTAACCCAATAATGGAAAATATCAGTTGTCCTCAGACTTCTCTACAGTCACATTTTATGGAGCAACTCATGCAACAGCCTCAGAGAAAATGTGACCCAAAAACGTTATACCAGCCAAACTGACATTAAAGTATAAGAAGAATGAATGAAACTTTTGGTGCTATACAGTGTTGTATTTCAGAAAATAATTTCCACAAGTCCATCTCAAGGTAACAAATGAGACAAGCAAGAATTGGCAGAAGGACCCATAATAAACATTAAATTCGTTTTTAGGATTAAAACTAAGCAACTATAGGAATTACCTTAGAGAGCAAAAAGTAATTTTTTTAAACTAATGACATGTAGAAATGTGATAACAAACTTGAAATGGGATGTGAGAAAGGAGACTATAGTATAATTATGCTTATTTCCTCACTTTTTAATTTCCAGAGAATACATTGCAGCTGATAAGTCACATAATAGAAGTATAAAGGTTTACAGAAAAACATTAGAATTTATTGGTGGGGACAGGATAGAAGTGTAATAAAATAGTAGATAGCTCCACTGTTTGCTCATTTAATGAGCCAAAATAAAGCAGAAAAGTACAAATATGTAAAATAATAAGTACAGAGGAAATTAATAAATCTTGAGATTATTTTGCTCCACTGTAAATAAGTTTAAAACCTGTTTGAAATGATTGAAAAAATAATCTACCAACTGTGACTCCACATAAAATAGAAAATCAACACAGATTATTATAGAAATAATTTTTGTTAAAGTAAGAATAATACTGATACCAAAACCTATTCCAACACAAACAGCACAAAAATAATCACAGACCATTCTTACTTAAAAATAATTTTTCAGAAGGCCTAAATATAATATTAGCAAACAATTCAGTGTATTCAAATGGTAATATGCTATGACCAAGTAAGATTTATTCTGAGATATGAAGAAGGTTTGATATTAGAAAACATATTAATATAATTATACTATTAATAGAACAAGGTTAGTGCAAGAGGAAAATAATTATGCACTTAGATGCTAAAATAGCAAATAGTGAAATTCAACCTTCGTTCCTAACAAAACTTAATATGATAATAGTTTATACTTCTTTCATATGATTATATTATAAAGTATGTTATATATGAGATATTATCATACATTCTATATATCTCTATAAATACTCCTAACCCCACAGTATATTCAACAGTGAAACACTATAAGCATTTTTGTTATCATCAGAAACAAAAAAGGAATAGGTAAATAAACCCCTCAAAATAGATATTTCCACAGTCTCCACATAGTTGGGCCTACAAATCTCTAGTTTTTTTAAGTACCCTTGATAATTCTGGTGATCAGATTGGGAACAGCAAGGCAAGGTTCATAATTTAATTTGAGATGCTACTCTAAATTGGTGAAACAAACACATGATACTCTTGTCTAAAACCCAAATGAAAATCAAACCAGGTCTAGGTATAGTGGCTCACGCTTATAATCCCAACACTTTGGGAGTCCCAGAGGAGAGGATTGATCACTTGAGGCCAAGAGTTCCAGACCAGCCTAGGCAACATAGCAAGACCCCATCTCTACAAAAAAAAAAAAAATCTCTACATGATGGCACACACCTGTAGTCCTGGCTACTTGGGAGGATTGCTGGAGCCCAGGAGGCCAAGACTGCGGTGAGCCAAGATTGTGCCACTGCACTTCAACCTGGACAACAGAGTAAGACCCTGACTCTAGAAAAAAGAAAAAGAAAAAAAATCACCAGCTTGCATTTCAGAATCTCACCATCTTGTTGGGCTCATTTATTGACAATTGCCCAGTGAACCAGGCATCAGCCAGGTACTGACTTCCAACCTGGCAACCTCGGTCATTGCCTCCCTGCTGACCACCTGCTGTCCTGGGCACAGTCAGAACATGGACCAAGGAAAGTGCTTATCTCCACAGGCTCCCCACTGTGTTTGGAAACTCTCAAGGAAATGAACAAAAGCACACAGCATGAGAGTTGCAGAAGACCAAAGACAATGGAGACTGAAAATGGTGTAACATAGCCGGGCTCGGTGGCTCAGCCTGTAATCCCGCGCCTTTGGGAGGCTGAGGTGAGTGGATTGCCTGAGCCCACGGGTTCGAGACCCGCCTGGGCAGTGAGACCTCATCTCTACAATAAATCAAAAAATCAGCCGGGCATGGTAGTGCATGCCTATAATTCCGGCTACTTGAAAGGCTGAGGTGGAAGGATCGCCGGAGCGCAGCAGGTCGAGGCTGCGGTGACCGGGAGCGGCCACTGCACTCCAGTCTGGGCGACAGAGTGAGACTCCAACTCAAAAACAAAAACAAATGGTGTAACATGCTAAGTGAGATGGCTTAGTTTCTGCTGGCATCCCAGGATATTCAGAGAACGTTCAAAACATGGCAAAAAGCAAAAGAACCTCCAACAGGTGACTGAGACCAGGTACTCCTCACCCTTGCTCCAGGGAAGCATCATCCACAGAGAATGCCAGGCTGTAGTCATTTGCTAGGATTGCGATAACAAAGTGCCACAGACTAGGTGGCATAAACAATAGAAATGTATTATCTTTCAGTCCTGGAGGTGAAGTCTTAAGATCTAGGTGTGGTAGGGTTGGTTCCTTCTCAGGGCTGGGGGGAAGAATCTGTTCCAGGTCTCTTGTCTACTGTCTGGTGGCTGCTGGCCATCATTGGCCATCCTTGGCTTGGAGAAGCATTACTCCATCTGCCTGTGTATTCTCATGGCATTCTCTCTATGCATGTCTGTGTCCAAATGTCCCATTTATAAGGACATCAGTCCTACTGGATTAGGCCCACCCTACTCCGGTATGACATCATAACTAAACACCTCTCTAGTGGTTCTGTTTCCAAATAAAGTCACATTCTGAGGTATTGAGGTTAGGACTTCAACATATGATTTGGAGGAGGGAGACACAGTTCAACCTATTACACATGCAAATAGTGCTCTCTGGAGGCGGGGCACCCAGGAGGTTCTGGCCATAGAAGCACAAGCATTCCTTATTGGTGGGCTTTTGATTTATCAGAACTACACCAGCCTACAGTCTCCAAAACTACCATGGGGGGCGTGGTAGGTAGATTCTGGTGGGGGAATGCTGTGAGGGTCTCTGGTCCAGGGTGAAGGTCTGGTTCACCTGTATGTCATTTGTCGCTGCAGGTTATATCGAAGCAGCTATCATTCCTGCTGGAGCTCGGAGGATCCGTGTGGTGGAAGATAAACCTGCCCACAGTTTTCTGGGTAAAACAAAAATGATTTGACTCACCATGTATGAGCCAAGGATTGATTTTTGATGATCCATCTGTTTGGTTCAGCATCATTCTTCTGGGTCCCAGGTCATAAATTGTTTTACATCTGTATTTTAATTGTAAAAGTACTCAGAGTGGACCAAACAGCACTGTCATATTTGGCTAATATGCAGCCATCCCCATGGTGGATTGGGGTCAGGGGTCAGTGGGACTACCAGCTTGGGACAGAAAGGAAGATAACAGAAGAGTGATGGAAGTTATGAGCAATGAGGGAAGAGTTAGTCCCAAAGTAACCCCAGGAGAGCCCAGGGCAGCTTTAGCCTGAGCAGCACGGGCCCATTAGCCATCTTGCAGGAAGCCCCTGTGGGCTGTCAGTGGCTCTGGGAATGACTTCTTAGCTGGAAAAGGAGCAGCAGCCCTAAATCTAATGGAAACCCACAAGCTGATCTTCACTAAGGTCTGTGTACCCCAAATTCCTAGTGACCAACTCCATTGGCTTCAAGCATGACTACCTGCATCTTTTAGACTTCAGGCTCTGTTCAAGACTGGTCTTCATGGGGAAAGCCTAAGTAGAGTCATTCAGTGAAACTCCTTCCTAGCCAGAGAAGACAGAGTGTTTCGTAGCCTCAATTCCCAACCTCCCCAACAACTCTAGCCGAGGTCAGCCCAGTGCACTCGAGTAGCGAGTGGTTGGAGTTCTGAGCTGGGCACCTATGTGCTCTCTGTGCAGGTCACAGGAAGCACACACTGCCTTGGGGACAGCTAGGTGCCAGAGCCTGTGTCTGCTCCTAGTTCCCTGGCATAGAATGTGCTACGACCCCTGTCCTTCTGCCGACTCTAATCCCATGCTCCTGTCTTGGGTTAAATTTCAAACTGGAGGGGACCAATCTTCTGCTCAGGGACTCCTCTCCTGAGCTCGCCTCAGGTTATCATCACTCTGCCTGTGTTGGGAGGTGCTGATTGAGGTTGAAAAAGAAAAGCAAAATTAAGACATGGTCTCTCTGGTTTCAAACTATTTTGGCTGAACCGAAGTTACCCATGAAACCCTTTTATGTCCATTTTAACACTGAGCTTTTTAAAAATGACATTTTTCCACGTTCCTGCCTTTGTAGACTGTGCAGAGGTCTCCAAGTCTTCCTTTGAAATAATCTCTACGTGAGAAACTCGGAGTCTAATGAGGCAGACCCAAAATGAATCTCTAGTTGCCAAGTTTACAGTGAAGACCACAATTCTGTTATTTAGAGAGTTAGGAAACATTTGAAGACACTAAGACATGCCTCACACACCTGCCTTGGGAGAGGGCCCGAGCATTCATGTCCAAGTGCCCACTTCAGGACTCACTGGCACCTCCTCCGCAGTGGTCGCCTGCTGTCCACCCTGCCCCCTTGAGGCTGGGACGGCCACTCCTGCCCAGGGCAAGACCCTGCTGTCCCTCAGCTTGACATCCACGTGTGTCTTCATCAGCTCTGTGGTTTTCCACCTCCCCTGCATGGCCTCTGTCCCCGCCTTGCCTGGCACTCCCCTCCCCAGCTGTCCCCCCACAAATAGAACAGTGCTTATGAATGCTTTCTAAATAGGGCCTCATGCCACTTTTGGCAGCTTTGGGGTGACAGCCTTTTTACTCAGCCCTCAAAGTACCCACCCCCTCTCCTTCTGCTCACCCAAGGAAATTGGGTCACCCTCACCAGCATTTGTCTCAAGAGCCCCATTACCTAGTGTCACCCGAAAAGGTTACCCTTGCCCTTCTGCACCCAGGCATTGGGAATATCCCATCCCTACCTGGGAATGATGTTTCTGCTGCCAGGGGTACTGGGCCTCTGTGGGAGGCCAGCATCACTTTTCACTTCCATCTTATTCAAAATCCACAATCGGGGTGTTCCGAGAGCAGGCTCAGTTCGAAGGCTGACCTACTGGCTCTTCCAACAAGCACCAGCAGGTGCTCCTGCAGACAAGGCCCTTGGCTTCCAGTCCCGGCTTCCGAGAGTCCCAACGTCATTTCCGCCTGGCCAGCCCCAGATGTCTGACAAGAATAGGAACGTTTCTGGTTTTAGACTCAAGGGTACACATGCATGTTTGTTACATGGATGTATCATGTAGTGGTGGGGACTGGGTCCCAGGTGGCCCATTCCTCAGAGAGTGAACATGGTGCCCTGTCCCCTCTACCCACGTCCCCCCTTCACTGGTGTCCCCAGTGCCTATTACTTTCATCTTTGTGACTGTTTACCTCCCACATGTAAGAACATGCCGTGTTCAGTCTTC
This sequence comes from Carlito syrichta, assembly GCF_000164805.1. Lineage (NCBI taxonomy): Eukaryota > Metazoa > Chordata > Mammalia > Primates > Tarsiidae > Carlito > Carlito syrichta. The sequence continues at coordinate 968,622 of NW_007246683.1, read as the reverse complement.
TCAGTCAGTCCACTTAGGGTCCACCTAGGATGATCTCTAGCTCCAAAGGACGTGATTTCATTCTTTTTTGTAACTGCATAGTATTCCATAGTGTACATGTACCACATTCTCTTTAGCCAGGAACATGTTCTTTATCTCTGCTTTCCTGTAGCAATGTAAGAATGACAGAAGGCTGTCAGAATCCTTTGGTTCCTTTGGAAGTGGCTTTATGGCCAACAGGTGCTCACTAGTGGATTCTGCCCCAGGAGTTAGCTCTCATGTTGGTCCCATCAGCTCCTAAAGCCTTAGGGCCCATATACAAATAAGAACAGTCACATCCACGTGAGTAGGAGCTCCCAACCATTGAGCCCTGCTGTGCATTAGAGACCTGACCCCCAGTCCCCTCCAATGTACAGCAAAGTGTTACTGTGCTCACTTCACAGAGAAGCAAAGTGAAGAACCACTGTGCTTAGTAGCTGGTCCACCTTCCTCACTTGCTCTGAGTTCACTGCAGTTCATGGAGCCTCTCCGGATTGCTCTGAGATATTCAGTCACAGAGACCAACTGAGGGAGAAGATTTTTCACAGGAGAATACATGTAAAGCCTGCTCTTTGCTACTCCTTCATTTTGTGCTTGTCAGAGATGCAAACCTCCATCCAGAGGAGACTGGTTCAACATCCTGGGGTGATGGTTCCTCCATGGGGGCTGGGAGCCAGCTTTGACCCCTTATCTTATCCATAAAACATAATCCTGCTCTTCTGGGGCCTGGCTCACAGACACAGGCAAGCCTGAAGGTGGTCCGTGCTCATTACATTTCTAAAGTGAATCCAAACAGGCCTTGTTTCCACTCGGGGCTGGGTGCTTTGGAAGTCAACCCAGTGTGACTTTGAATTACTCTCACATTTGCTGAAAGCAGTTCCTGAAGAATTTCACCCCACCTACCTTCAGCCCACGCCGGCTGGCTTTCTGCTCAAAACCACCTGGAACAGGAAATGCCTCTGCAGTTTGTATCCATAGCTAAGAACAGAGCTGGCCGAACTCCGAGTGAAAATAAAAGGAGCTGCACTCGGTGCCAGGATTAGAAGTGGGTTGACTGTGGGTCAGGTCTTCCAGTTGAATCCAAGAGGGAGAGAGATGGAAAGAACCCCTGCCTGGCTTCCACAGAGCTTCGTGCCAGAGGGGGCACGAGGGTCAGAGCCCACCCCTGCCTCCAGCCTGCTCCAAAGAGTGCCCCCTCCTCTCTCTCTCCAGAATGGCTCACCCTTTACTCCGGAGGGAAAAAAAAGAAAGAAAAAACTTGTGTGAGCATGTGTCTTCCCCATAGTACTTAGAAGTCCAGGATGGTGTGTAAATGTCTGCAGAGAGGAAGATGGACCCGGGATGGAAACGGACACATGACCTCACATTCCAGGTCATTGAGGAGGTTTCGTTCCCCCATTTTAGCAAAGGAAAGACACCAAAATCAAAAGAAAGGGTACCCACGTGTGCCCCACAAAAGTCTCTCTAATTCTTGAGAGTCTTCTGGGCAAAATTCACAAAAGCAAATACAGTTGGATCTTGGGCAGTGATTTAAAACATCCAACCTTGGTCCTGGGCAGAACCGATAAGGGAAAATCTCCTCCCCAGCAAATCAGCACTTCACACATCACAGATGAGCTCAGGTCACTTGAGGAATTCCTCCTGTTCTTCACCCTGTTATTTACCTCTGGAATCAAAACATTTGTAATAATCTTAATAACCCCCCTGAGTCATTTCTGGGTCATCCAAAAATCCTAAATTCAAGTACAAACTAATTGATCTCAAAGTGCTTACAGGCAAAGGGGTCTTGGACATACCCATGGTTGTCAAGGGTTGAGAAGGGCAGGAACTTGTAAAGCCTAAATTGTATTTAATCCGGGAACTTTCTAAAAGAAAAATAATGCATTCAGCACTGGGTCTTGGGAGGGACCCCTACATAGAGGTGCCTGGAGCTGCAACTCACAGGCCTTTGCATACCCTGCTCTGTGCAGCTCATGGAAGGCAGGAGGAACAGGAGGTGACCCAACCCCACCAAGTCATTGTATCCCCAGACTCTACACTGAACCTGTTTATTCACTGTTTAAAATGGTTTTGACATCCCAACAGAATCTCTGAGACTGAAGTCTACTCCTTTGAAGGAATGTAGGGTGTTAAATTCTGATTTTAGCAGGAATTTTCAACTTTTCAGCGTGGACCAGAAACCTGCAAATTTGAAATCTTGCTGATGCTGAAGGCAAAAGGTCAGAGGCGATCCCCATGGTTCCTGGAACAGCTGACCTCCTAAGATGCCCGGATGGATGTCGTGGGGGGCTAGCTGTCCTGAGGAAGGAGATGCAGGCCCTGAGGCAGGCCGAGCAGCAGCTGGAAAGCTGCACCTGCAGTGCCCAGGAGCTTGCACTGCAGAGTAGCCCTGAGCAGTGCTTGGGCATGCAACGTTTATTCATTCTGGGGCTGTGAGAGTTGAACCCACACCCATACCCCTCCTTGACAAAGTTGTGATGGTGTGAGGTTTTCCCAGCCCAGCAGTTCCAGACCAGGACTGAAGGTATGAAGACTGGTGTCTTCAGAGCTCCTGGGAGCCTGCAGTGGCATGTAGCTTCTTGTCCCCCACTCCTTGTCCACTGATGCCAGGTGGATCACTTGAAATCTGCCACAGTGAGCTATTTACACCTTGGGTGGCAACATGTGCTATAAATCAGGTTATTTGCCCCAGAAAACTGGTTGTCACCAGTGTTCTGCTGTCCGGTATGCACCGCCCCTCCCCCTCAGTGGCTGTCCTTGTCTGGGTTGGCCCATGAGTGGCACCTGGTCTCTCTCGCTTTCCATCCCCCAATGCCTGGACCACTCCCAGCGACTCTCCACGGCCTCCCTGCAGCCCACCTCCCAAAGTGTCTTCACCTACCCCACTGTGGACAAGTGAGACCCCGCTCTGGTGGTCAGAGGACACACCCCAAGCCCCCGCCAGCCCTACCTCTGTCTTGTATGCAGTTGCTGCTGTGGTGTCTCATCCACTGCGGGTCCCAAAGGCAGAAGCGGGTTTCCCCAGGCCGGCCCCACACCCGGCATGGTGTTTCCATGGGTGGTTTTATAACCGCCTCCAGGTGTGCCCTCCTGCCCTTTCCCAAGCCTTCCACTCTTGACCTCCCGGATGTTTTACTTTCGGCGTGGCGGCAGGGTCGTTTTCAGGTTATAATTCAGTAAGTCATTTTAAAGCACCTTACTGAAAGGGCCAGGAAGATGCACAAATGATGCCGGGTGGGAAAGAGCTGCCTCAGTGAGGCCCTGGAGAGAGTTCAAGGCATCACTAGAGTACACCAGGCTTATTGCCTCGGGGGTACTGAGGTTATGTTGTGAGCACCTGGGGGGTAATTTCTAGGAATTCATGATGGGAATGTTCTTTGCCCACCTGTTCTTCCCTCACTGTGATAAGTAACTTTTAAAACCAACCTCCAGCCGGGCTCGGTGGCTCAGCCTGTAATCCCGCACCTTTGGGAGGCTGAGGTGAGTGGATTTCCTGATCAATCCCGCCTGGGCAGCGAGACCTCATCTCTACAATAAATTAAAAAATCAGCCGGGCGTGGTAGCGCAGGCCTGTAATTCCAGCTACTCGGAAGGCTGAGGCGGAAGGATCGCCGGAGCCCAGCAGGTCGAGGCTGCGGTGGCTGGGAGCGTGCCACTGTACTCCAGTCTGGGCGACAGAGTGAGACTCCAACTCAAAAAACATAAAAAATAAAAATAAAATAAAACCAACCTCCAAAAGGCACACGTGGAAGACAAACTTCTCAGTTGCTGAGTATCAGCTTCAAGCACTGCTGGATCAGGGGCTGAAAATGATGTCCTAGGAAATAGTCTCTCTGTCCTTGCACTATTGTGTGACCTCTCTGGGGACCTCTCATGTGCTGGGAGATCCAGGCTTATGTCAAGCCTCTGGTCAAGCCCGTGAGAAGAAAGCTGCCTCTTCCCAAGTGAACAAAAGTCCTAGTGCCCATGGTTGGATGATGGGCCCAGCCTGGAGCTGCAGCAGCCTGGAGCTGTGGGCCAACCCCACAGGGCTGGAGGAAAAACATGCCTCCAAGCGAAATTCTGGGTGCCACTTCTTGGAGAGGGAGAAACAGATGCCGAGAAGCAAACGTACTAAGTGCTCACAGCAGCCATGAACAACAAGGTCAGACCCGAATTCCCAAACCTAAGGCCCCTGCCCAGCACGGCGAATGTCAGTCAGTCAGTCACCAACCGTGTGTCGGTGGATAAGGGAGTTGGCCGTTCTGTGTGGCTGGGCCCAGGCAAGGAGGAGCTGCTGTCCTGCTGCCCTTCAAGTTTTGTGGGGACAGTGGGTTCTGTGGGGGTGGGGGGCAGGGGGCATTTGTGATCGTGGTCAGCATAGAGCTCGTCTCTCCAACTCCGGCTTCCAGGGCGGCTCTGCAAGCCCAGGTGTCCTACCCAGGAACCACAGGAGGCCTTCTCCCTGCATCCCTACCCTCTGTGGCCCCTCTTTGTCTCTCACCTCCTTTCTCAGCCAGACTTCCAAAAAGATGGCCCTTCGCCTTCCACTTTCCTCTCA